>NC_061536.1:10250000-10422500 GCF_022379125.1 Scophthalmus maximus | reverse complement strand
TCGGTACAGACATGAAATCATGTTTCCCTCGATGCCACATAATTACTCCTCAAACAATATTCATTTGCTGAAAAACTTACTGCGATAATTAGCTCACCCCACTTGTTTCCAATTGAGCGAGTATCCTGCTGGTCCACATTAAGAGCTTTTCAAGAGCCCAATTTTGCAAAAGTACCTACTACACAACATCATGAAAAGAGGCAAACATTTTTATTTTTTCAATGGCTTTTGGGTTAGCAGTATTTACAGGCAAATCTATGGTGTTAAAAAATATGCTAAATCCATAATGTCCAAAAACAGTCCTCATTTTCTAATGATATCATAAATCCACACAAGATAATAATTACTTAACTGATCAATAATGCGTATGGATTGATCCAATATATTTATATATTAAGCATTTTCATGAAACATGTAATATACTGGATTGTGCATAATAATCCTTGTATGGGATTTTGTTCATTATGAAATAGTCTTACTCTAAAGCATCACATACTAGGGTCTTCCCAAAGCTTTCAGCTGTATCCTTGTAGTATATGGGTCTGTCTCCTGACAGCTTGCAATCCGATACCAAAAAAAAGGATTTCATGAATAACTTTAGTGCGTCGTACTTTTTGAGGGAATGTGTCATGGTTCCAGGTGTGATTTCTTTCTTTATATATATATAATCATAGATTACGGAGAGAAACACCTTTACTTTTCAACTGGATCTTTTTATACTTAATTTGGTTTGGAAACGGGAAGCAGTTGCACTTCATGTGTCCAAAAATATTTTTTAACTTCCTCAGATGCCTATCTGGTTGGATGCCTGGATTCTCAATGCATCCTGGAAGTCGGACCAGAGTTGTGTTTTTATATTGGCTCATGTCTGAATACAATCTGATTACTATGAGTGATACCATATTTGACCATGGCTTAGCACTTCAACTAGACACAACATTTATTTGAAACTATGCAAGCAACTTTAAAATTTTGTTTTATTTGTTATTGAGGCCATTTTGCCTTTCGGCCTAAAGAAGAAGGAACACACGCTTGGCTCTCACACACGCATACAAACACATTTGTACTTTAATGCCTGCAGTATCTAGCAGAGAAATAAAAACCTGAGTGTGGGAGATGTTTGCCAGCACGGCAGGGAGCAGCTGTGTAATGCTTCCGTTAGCATTGCAAAAATGGGCCGATCATCACAGGGAGTTAAACAGGATGATAGGTTCTGAACAGGCAGACAGGTAATGAGACAGACAGGCATGGCAGGAAATCAAACTCCACACACATCCTATTCTATTTATATTATTGTTCCCAGTCACTATGGATGAATAAAGTTCGAATAAGCAGAGAAAGTGACCCGCAGACAGGTGAGGTAGGTAAACAGACGGGCGGGAAATGAAGGCGTGAGTGACAGGCCACTGATGGAAATGAAGGAGGAGGAAACTATGACCCTGTCAAATGGATGTCCCCATCAAAAATCTCGACCGTCTCTCAACTTCACTTTCCGCTCTCCTCTCAAGCTCAACTCCACTTTCATCCGAGAGAAGATTCTTCATATGAACTGAATGGAGAGCACTTCAAAGACAAGATGAATGAGCCATTAACGCAGCTGTATCTCCCTTCTCCGAGTCTTTCCCTCCCTGAAACTGTCAATAGGATCAACCGACTCGGTGTCCTTGAAGCCGGGATACAAAACCCACACACACACTGACAAATACACATCCCAAGGTGGTTCGTAGACACAGCGTGGTTAGATGAATACCGGGTAGACGCGTGGTTAAAACTCTCAACATTTTATTTTCGACAAACGGGTATGTGTACCCCGCTGGTACAGTTCCTATAGTCCTACATTCATGTTGTTGCATATGCGAGTGTAGGGAAATTCTTTGGTTTTATGACATTGTTATTCTCTTAATCCACAAGTTTACCATGTGTTGGTGGATTCCCGTGGAATGACATTTCTACCGACGTTCATGTTCCAGTTGATTAGCATTCAATAAGCTATTGGATATTCAGCCAACTTGGGAGTTTCTCAAGCCGCTGGTCAAAGATTTGATGAATTCATGATCTAAAGTCAATGACCACAAACATAATATGGCGGCAGATTCAGCTTTGGACCGATTGTCCCCGCAGATTTGGCCACAATTGATATTGCACCCGGGGTAAGGCACCTTTTCCACCCCTAACCGACAAACACCACCTGTCAAAGAGCCGGGTTAGGGTTTAAACTGAACCAAGGGTTAGCGGGATGCTTGTCCTGTGCGTGCGTGTGCGTGTGCGTGTGTGAGTGTGAGTGTGAGTGTGTGTGTGTGTGCGTGTGTGAGAGAACTGGACCCAGAGCAGAGTGTTGACACCAGGCGGCCGAACAGATGGCATTTCACGAGTTTGCGTGTGTGTCGTGTCCTCAGGTGGCTGAGGGAAGTGATGTGAGGTGAGCTGATGATGATGTGTTGTTCTCATTACGCAGCCTGATGCTCATCTCTCTTATATCATTTCCCTCTGTCCTCTTTTCTTAGCAAACAAATGAGGATGTAGAGGAGAGAAACTCGACCAAGTTTTGTTTTGTTCACCGTCCACAGTATCTGCCACACATTTGTATTATTTTGATCATTACCAGCCTCTGTTCGCCACCTGACCTTGTCTGAGGTCAGATCCTGTGCGGTGAACCATTCTGTAGGTAACGATGAAAACGCACTCTTATCAGACCGAGGCATGCCTCGTGAACATCTGTGTACAAGGAAACAGGATAACCACAAATCAAAGCACAGCAGCACAGATTAACACACCTTTTCCTTACCGATTACACACATACTACTGACATGTATTTCTACAGGGTTAACTGAGTCATGAGTCACTGTATGAGTTTACTACCTAGTGGGAAAAATTCCACATCGTGATACCAAGGTATCAGACTTATATGTGTCGTTTAAGAGAACGTGGACAAAGAACAAATTAAGTCCATTAATTTGGAGGACTACATAGCAATTGAATTGTATGAAGAAACTATTGTATATAAATTGCTTTTTTTACTTTCACCATGTCTCTCGTCTGTTTGATTGTGTCCAACAATTCCCTTGAGCTGTTCTATTGCATGCCAGGGACAGATTGTTTTAAGAATTTGTGACGGCTATACTGCTTTGATTTTATGCTCACGCCGACTAAGTGCAGGATGAGGTCACCATTAAAGATTCACCGTTTTCCAGAAAGGCAAAGTGTGCACATCAATTCATCTTTGTACACACACATGCTTCCTCCCACACTGTTCCTTCTCTCTTTTCCTTTGACCACTTCTACTCTTTATTCTTTCACCTGTATTCTACTTTTACTTTTATTTGGTCTTTTCCCTAAACCTCCATTACAAGTTTAGTATTTTCCCCCATCTCATATTATACTGCTGTGGGTCACTTCACGACCCAGAAGGCACCTGCCGTCTTTTTCTTTGGGTTTTCTGTTGATAGTAGTGTAGTTTGACCACCATTCTTGATAAATGCCTTTCTAACATTTTTCCATTGATTCCAAATAACCGATTCACCACTAGCTGAATTATAAGCTAGCTACCTTTCTTCTTTCCTCTCACGTTTATATGGATTACCTTTATTCCTCCCTTCATCTCTTCTCCTTCCATCACTTTCTTTTCATCTTTTTATTACATTACAAAGCCCTCTCTCTCCATTCCCACTGCTGCTGGTCGCAAAGGGCTGCCGGTGCCTGAAGGGGATGGAGCCGAGCTCAGGTCGGCGCATTGCGTCTTTACGGGCTCTCTGAGCTGACACACACACACACACACACACACACACACACACACACACACACACACACACACACACACACACACACACACACACACACACACACACACACACACACACACACACACACACACACACACACACACACACACACACACACACACACACACACACACACACACACACACACACACACACACACACACGTGCATAAACACATACACACACCTAAGCCTGTTTCCGCAAAGGCTGGGCCTATGAGTTAATGGGATGAGTTCTAATTAATTTTGCTGCATCAGGAGACACCAGTGGTTAACGCTGGAAGAGAGGAAAGAATAAAAAGAGAGAAGCAGATAGAAAAATGTACATGCTATAAAAAAAAAAAGTGAGGCAGACGGGTGTTGAAATAAGCAATAGAGAAAAAATAATTCAAGGAGAAAAAAGAAAGACAAGCAGCATTATTTCTTATTGGTATTTTCTTGACCTTGCTGCATTTTGGTAATGAGAATACAAGGTGAAAGAAATCTGCGATCCCTGCAGAAGAAGGGAAGCAAATGTCCCATGAGTTATATACAAATCATAGGGTTTTTTTATCCTTAAATGGTTCTGGACCATGATAATAAAGTAATATATACTGAAAAAAACTATATATATCACATGCATAACTGAGACACAGTGACTGTATCATAAATCTGTGGATAAAGGAAGCCAGCAGCTCACACTTCAAAGGGTTCATGGGTAATTTTTAACCAGTATTTCTTTTTGTTTTTGGACTATGAAAGCCCTCAGCTCACACCTGCGCGGTCCATCTGCAGCCCCCAATTTGAAAAGGGACGCACCAATGATCCATTGTGTGTTACCTTGATTAAATCATGCACAGCCAACACTAGGCAGCAAAATGCCCACACACACACATACACACACACACACACACACACCTTAGTGCCTCTCTGCTCAGTCATAATTCTGTGTTTTCCTGCTTTATGCATGACATCCTAAAACACAGTGGACACAGTTCAGAGGGTGCACAGTGAAAAATCACTCTGCTTCCAATCCTCTCTCTCTGCGAGGTGAGACTGTGACGGCAACGAGATGTGACTGTGACAAGCGTCCCGACATCAGAGCTGCTCGTGCAAAGAATTTCAACTGATTAAGTCAAACTTTGTCACAGTTACTGTCATTGGGGGAAGGGGGAAAAAAAGAACAATAAATCCCGCCTGAAACAGAGATATACAGCGAACATAGCCCGCTGAATATGCAACAGCAACCTCAAAGGTAGAAGACAAGAAATACAATATGAATATTATCTCTCTAGTTTTATACGCTCTATTTATCATTGTTTTGTTATTTCTTGCACCGCATTGTAATAAAACCAATTAGTGTTGGCTTCACTGCAGTGTTTCAGCCAAGCAAAAAGCAAACATTTTCTTAATGATAAGCAAAAATATTAGGTTTTTCAATCCTTTTTTTTCACATTCAGCTTATTTACTTATGAATGGTGAGATTAACTATAACTGTTTATTCATCTAACTTAACTTTTTTTCTCTTTAAAAAACACACCCAGTGGTGCTGAGCACCGCCTTACAAAAAGATAGGCAGGCAAAACTACACAAAACTACACACCCACACAACTAATATTGCTGTAATTAAGATTACCGTGTTGTCTCATGAATCATGATTACTTTAACTATGCGAATACCAAAGATGGGACAAAAATTTTCGCATACTGCAAGTAAAAAAGATGTCATGTGGCTTATGTGAAGAACGCGGTTTCATATTGTGTACGACAATTAAAACTCCAAATCAACCTTAAATCTTAATTACTGACAATGTGTGAATTTATTTTTATTTATTTATGTTTTTGTTTTTTATATCCGCTTATATGTCACAGGGTTCAAGCACAAACACACATGTCCCATGTACCGTGTACCGTGTGTGTGTGTGTGTGTGTGTGTGTGTGTGTGTGTGTGTGTGTGTGTATGTGTGTGTGTGTGTGTGCATACACACAATGAGAGAGACAACAATCCCGTAATTAAGATTACTGGGTTGTCTCCCCATGAATCATGATTACTTTCACTGTGCAAACCTAAAATGGGCCAAAGGCTTAATGCCTGTGGCTCCCGCATGACAGGAGAAGTAATATGTTTTAATGAACCTGGGTCCCCGGATGAGACTCGACATTTGTCATTCAGCTCCTGCACTCTAAAAAAAGTTTAACCGTCGGTGTCATTAAAGAAACGGCTTCAAATGCCCCAGCCAATGAGAGGATTTCATCAGGAGATGTTCTCACACTGTCTCAAATGCCAACAGCCGAGGCTCAGGCAATCTAATCACTTTTTAATATTGCTCACGATATTGCCTGTGATGGTTCCAGACGGAACACGTTTAACCCAAAGGGTCCGAGGACGATCTGAAAATGTAAATTGCAAAAAATGTTTGTTTTTCCGACTGCTCTCTAATCTTTGCTTATTTCGTCTGGAATGTTGGAGGATACATCCTCAGGTGTTTGGTGGGGGGGAATTAATGAAATAGTTTGAGAAAGGAAAATCTATCTTCAGTTGAACTGCTCGCACCTCATAGATATGGAGTTTCAAGTAGAAATTGCTTCATATTAAGAGATCACAAGCATCAAATGGTTAGAAAGCCCATTAGCGATAGCTGCAATTAGCCAAAATGTTACAAACACCTATAACACTCCTCCTTCTTTACCTTCTAATACTTAATATTTACCATAAATGTAAATTTAACATCCAAGGTACATTTGCATTAAAAGAGTCACAGTAAATTCAGCAAAAGTATGAATATGTTTTACCGTTTTTTCCTTACAGCCTGCTGGCAAACGGTATCTCTTGGAGAATATGGTCAAACATGTTCCTTTCCAACAGGAAAGCAAACAGCAACCGAGCGGACGACCGACACACCAACATCACATTACATCGGTCAACAAAAACTTGGAAAGCAACGCGGAGCGTGCTAAAGGCCACTGGGATAGTATAATGTAATCTGCTCAGCAGCTGAGGTGCCTCAGGTGTAAGTGAAGGGAAGTAAATCATCGACCAACGCGAACAGAAGTCGATTATTGCCCACCATTAAGGCCCATTCGTATGCAGTAACCACTAAGTGGCAGGTTTATAAATCTCTTAGTGGTCAGTTTTAATGGAAGGCTGAATAACCTGCCCCATACTCGCATCATGGCTGCCTCGGTATGCTCATTGCCTTCCGTTGCTCTCAAGAATTTCATGCAGAATATTGGAAACATAAGAGGCTGATTCCAAATGGACACACTAAGGAAAAAGCATTTAAAACTATTCAGACCCCCACTTGCTACCAAGAAGCATTAAAAATAAGGGGGGATGAGTCGTATTGTAGTCATTGTTGAAAAGGTATAAAAACATAAGTCAAGTCCACCTACAGCTGCGACCTCCACCCAGTGGACAGTACAAGCTGTCAATCACACCATATTGTTCCTGTGTAAATGGCAACAAAAAAATGTTCCCTTTTTTTTTAGGTATAGGTTGAGCATTGTCTTAAATAAGGATATATTGTAATCTAAAACTTTCAACAATGACATGAGAGGTTCATACAGCACACGCAGCATTAAAATACTCATTAGAATAATTTGTAGCAGGACGACAAAGATGCTGTACTTCCTGTAGGTAGTGTGTTTACAGAAAGCATGCCTGAAACCATAGGACAAATTTACTTTAGGCTATAGGGCCATGAATAAACCATGGAGCACCCTGGCCTTGTATTGCAACAGTATGTTTTCTTTTGTTTTGTTAATTTGTGTCCACTTATACTGAGAATATGAGAGAAAATATTGACCCTCCCAGTGCAAGGTTATCTTTTAATTGCTTGATAGCGGTCGTTACATAAGATGAAGCCGCTTGCGAGCATGGGAATAAATTAACTTTTAATTAGTAACATCATATTCCAATTCACCCGCCTTGTTTGCTTGTTATTTCTGTTTTCTTTTCATAACAAGTGAGAGACGGGCGATGGAAAAAAAAAAATGCTCACAATGGGAGGAACATAATGCCTCAATAGACTCAATTATACAACAATATGCCACTGTCTTCCCAAAAAAATAAACATGGCTAAATGGAGCAGTCATGAGTATGTGCTACAGCCCTCGTCACTCGAACAAAACAGAGCTAAGTGGAGTCAGTGCAGAACAATCCTAAAATGGTAATAATTAAAACTCCTGTCATTCATGAGCACAGCATCCACGCTGCCTGTACACCAGACAGTTAGATCTGATCTGTCATTTATCCTTCAAGGGATGCGGGGGGCAGGAGCCAATCCCAGCTGACATTGGGCGAGAGGCAGGGTACACGTATACTGGACAGGTCGCCAGGCCGTTGCAGAGCCTTCTTGCTGTGAGGCAACAGTGCAAACCCCCTTTTTCCACCATGCCGCCCTTAAATATATTACAACAAAACAAACACTGTCACATTTATTTTTCCCTTATCAATTCTAATTAGCACTGAGGCATTAATACATCTCTGAGAAACTATAAAGAAAATGGTAAAAAAAACCAAAACTAAAATACATCCCCTGCCCCATAGTAAATTCGAAGATGCACGTTATCTCTCTTTCCTCTATGCCTTCATTTTGCCTTGACATGCATGAAAACCCAATTCTCTGAAGTATATAAGGGGATTAACCTGGAATCCCTCAGTCAACACTTTTTTAGGGTGACCTCGCTTTGATATCACCATGAATATAACATCAATACACCCCTACTTGCTTAATCCCTCATACCTAATAGGAGTTTGATCTTAGTGGGTCAAGCACAAATTGTATGTATTGATCAGCAGCTCCCCATCCCTTGACATTGTGGTTATTATTTATTTATCTAATCCTCTATATACTTGCCATTTGATAAAGTGGTGGCAGAGGGATTAAGGTATTGCAATAAATGAAAAAAAACGGTAGTGGTTATTGAATACTCCTTCGAGAAAAAATGGGAAAAAAGTGCAACTGCAACAGAAAAAGATGAAAAAAATTGGGTGCGAGAACTTTTCTGTTCATAATCATATTGTATTTTAACTATTTGTGGAGTAAAGGGAATGGGATAAAGTGGAAAGATCCAGAAAAAAAATGCAAAGTGTGAAAACTATTGATGATAACACCTTTGAAAGACAAACTTTGTGTGACATTTCGATTCTTTTTGTCTACAGAACTATAAGATTCGGCATGTAATCCACTTTTCTTTCAAATGCAGGTCATAAAAAGGTAAAGTCTTGAGCCCTGCCGCGAATCCTTCAGGTGGATAATGAAGGTGACATCTTAATGACGATGGCCAAACTTCAGGGCTTGACAGCAAAGTCAGCTGCGGGGCAGGAGCGTCTCACAGGTAATGGATGCGAGTTCCCACTGGGCATCTTTAGACAGTCAGACGAGTCTGTTCAAACTGATGAAAGGCACCGATCAGATTAGAGACTTTCATCTAAAACCCCCGAGTTGAAGGAGAAACGCCAATCGTTGCACCTGGTGTCTTTGGGAGACCGTGTGCACACGTGTGCTCGTGTATCTGTATATAATTCATATGCGAGTGTGTGTGAGTGTATATCGAATTCCGCTCGTCTCTCTGACCTGCCTCTGGAATTCTCCACACAGCTTTGAGGTGAAGCACGGCGGCAGGCAAACAGGCCCCGTGACAAAAAGGAACTCTGACACCTAACAGAGCAGCGGCAGGTTGTGTGCCACACCTTTTCATGTTCCTCACTCTGGCTTTATCAAATATTGATCGCACTGAAAGCCTCTGCTGAGCGCAAAGGGGCCACGAACACAGAGTCAGTATTCCAATCTCCTTTCAAGGGAAAACCTCGCTCAGCAAACATTTCCCTCACTGATATTCCCCCCGCCATCGATTATAAACCCAAACCTGCTCGATGATATATAAAGAACACTTATGAGATTTTGTGTGGGTCCCGCTGGTTTCTTCATACTTTAGGAATAATGAGATATTGTTTTTCTAGGTGGTTCTAGCACTGAAGAAAGTCTGATATTGAATTAAACTCTCGCAGCTCTGTGCAGCTGTGGTATATGTAAAGTTGGATAAAAGTTGCGCTCCAAAGTTTTGATGCTTTGCATTAAATGGCAGCGGTTGGTGTGATTGTGGTTGGTGGAATTGACGCATAGCAAGCTGTTGTCATGTATCGGGGATTTTATAACGGCAGGTATTTGGTCAAAAACTTGATTATTGGATTAACTAAAATCTTTCTCCTAAGGCAGAGTTCGAAAAGTTAAGGCTTCACAAATGTTCTATATACATTTCATCGTCTGGCAAACTGTTTCGGTTTCGCAACAGACACGGTTGTTAAAAGTGTCATTAGAATCCATCCTCTGGCAACACTGATCCCTCCAATATGTACACCAGCTTAGACTCTCTGTGTCTCCGTAGAATCAGCAACTTCGCCCACCTACTGACCAACAGATCAACCAGACGTCGCTAGTCCTGCAGAATATCGTATGTTTAAAAGAGGCTTCACGAGCGTGTGTGGTCACAGCACAAGGCAAAGTGCTGCGAGGAGGAGAGTGACGGAGGTCCAATAAATGTCCCTTGAAGGTGTTGGCGCTCTCGCTCTCATTTCTCAGAGGTGATTAGCCGTTTCCCTTTGCTCCCCATACGTTCATATATCATATGGATTGGGTCCGCGGGACAGAGACGGAGCAGGAAACTAAGTATGCACGCACATGCGAGGAGCGAAGGGCACTCGTGTGGGTGTGGACTGTGGTATGGGTAGGGCACCGACTCCCATCTCCAGGGTCGTTGGCTGGTAATTAGTTTTGCTCTAATGGCTGCCTGGCGAGGTCAGGGGATTCCTGTAATCCCTCCACTATCTGTACACCTCCTGCCTGCCTCTTACTACTAATCTCTCTAACCTATCTCCTCCTGTCTTCCACCCCTCCCTCTTAACAACATCCCTCCTTTAAAGAAACCACGTGGTTCTCCTCACTTTCTCCAGTACCGGTCTATCATTCTCGAAAATCCCACTTAATGAACGGATTACTTTTGCCCGTATTGTATTTCTTTTTGTGTCTTTCCTGCCTTTCTACCCCATTGCCTCTACATGATATTTAAAACACAAAACCTCCTCCACCCATTTCATCTCTGTGTTTCTTCTTCCTGATCTCCTTCCCTCTCTCACTTGGCCAGTTCTTCTCCACCGATCATTGCTGAGAACCCGCAGAGTTGTACCGTGCGTTTATTATTCAACTGGGAATTTTTAATTCACACATTCACTCTCCACCGTCGTCTCCAACTGCGAAACATTATCAGAAAGAACAGACCATCTGTGCCCGGAACACAAGCCACTATCCTCGCTCCCTCGTCGACTTAAAGCTAACAGATGGAAGTGCAGCTATGTGCGCAGGCAGATCACTCACAGTACGCTTATTTATTTCCATACCAGCACATTCACATGCAGGGAAATATGTTTCCCTGTCAGAGACGTGTTCAATCTGCCTATTATTTAGTCATGTGGATCGTTTTCCTAACAGCTACTGGGGCGTTCTAAGGGCTTGGTGGTCTGCACAGTTTGAGCTGTTCAATTCTAGGTTGGGGGTTTTCCTTTTGCCACGGTTTTGGTAAGCTGCAGATGAAATCTGTGTCAAGGTTAAAACTACACAGCGTCGCCTATGCATCCTTGTTTACAACTGTTCTGCTTGGAAACGGCGGCTGGTTCACTGGGCAGCACCAAGGCTCCAAGAATCCTGAGTGGAATAATGCATTTCGGGAACCAGAGCTGTTTTCAGACATGAACTCCAGAAGGTCCAGAAAATTGTGTCCGGGCATTTTCCCGAGTTTCCCAAGCGCTTTGTACCCCAATAAGAAATCCTCTGCTTGTGTGCTTTTATTGGGGAATCACACTTGAGCCGTTACACATTATATCGCAGATCTCATAAAAGGACACAATAACCCATAAGTATGTAAATCGAGATGGAGTCACGGCGTGAATGCATGAGGAGAAATTTATCTTCCGCTCCCTCGCTGGCACACCTGGCTCGCTAAGGAGCTCATTTGAAGGCCAGGATTAGGCCTAATTACTACTTTAATTAGCAAGTTGCTGAGGGCCGCATCCCGCCCCCCCCCTCCCTACGCAGCCGCCACCGCCGACAGCACACAGCACCGTCAGGCCGGGTGGCCGGGGAGGGAGCAAATCAAATGATATCTAATTGATGGCAGCTTAACATCATAAAAGCTGATGACTGGGGAGGCTGGCGCTCAGCTGAGTCAAGTCTAAACACAGGGAAGGGGAGGGGTGGAAAGCTCATTCATATTTAATAGGAGTTTTCAAAGGCAAAAGTTAATATGGAATAAATGAATAATTAGGGAGGTGTCACTCGGTGAGAGGGACATTGAGAGCATACATGTGTACAGTATGTGATCCAGCAGCAACACTTGACAGAAAAACGACTCACAAATATATTAATTTCCCCCGAGGTCATTGTAAAAAGTGATCGAAAATGCCAGCAGGAATAAAGGAATTTGATCTAAGGGATTTATTTATTTCCCTGACGACAGGCAGAGTTTGGGTTGTTGCTGTTGACATCTATGCCAACGTTCACGCTACTTTGTCGTGGCGGCTTACGCCAAATAAACTTGCCGTGAATTAAATCAAATGGCTGTGAAGTGCTCTCCTCTGCGGCGCAGCGCATTATCAAAAGTTGCCGAAACAAGCAAGAGTCAAAAAATATGAATTTCTTTAATTCCAAACATCAAGTAATTGCTGCAGCATGAGTCAGGCGACTGCGATGGTTTTCACGGATTGAAAAATAATTAGCGGCGCACCCAAGAGGTCTGTGTCCCCCCCCTCCCTCATCCACCACAGAGGCTGTAGAAAATCACTTACATGGCCATTTCCATCGGGATGAAATTCATTCTGGACTTACTGAGATAATAATTCGGTAATTATCCAGCCCTCCGGTGATACTCGCGCTGACCGTACGTAGAGGGCCACAGAGGAAGCCCGAGCGACTAACAGACGGACAAACTGAGATGGGACATCAAGTAATACAGCCGGCTGGACTTGGTTTTTATGGCCTCATCTTAAAGTCTTAATGGCTTTCAGAGGACGAGGCTGTTTTGCTGTCTGGTAGACAGAACGTCTGGATTTCTCCTCTAATAACTCCCGTTGTAAAAGGTTCCCAGAACCTTTGCCGGCTGTGGGAAATAATAATTGACTAATGCAAGCTGTTCTTTATGGGTATTGACAAAGATTATAACGTATGACCATAACTTGAGATAAATATCACGCAAAAGCTCTGGTGAAAATGTGGCTGGTCATTTTGAAAACCTAAAAAAACAAAACATGGTTTATGTCTGATACTTCTAATGGATCCAAAGATATATGAAAGCTCCAGCAGTCTTTAAATCTCTCCCCTGCAACTCCATAGCGGTCCGCTCGCTAAACTAATCTGAGAGGATTCATCGGGAAACGCCGCAAAAATTCGATTGACTTCTACCGTGTTTGCTGTTGGAGCCCTAATAGACTTTTTGACAAGTGAATCCATCATGTTACGTGATAATTGATCGGGAGCTGTGGTGTCGTCGCATTCCCTACAGAATCAATGGATGGTCATGTTTGAAAAAATAAACTCGATTTTACTTTTCAAGGTCACGGACATACAGGACTACAGCATCCGTTGTGTACACTGAGCTTTGAAACTTCCTTAAGGCTGATCAACTTTTGTTGCAACCATTTGAAACTAGAAACAGAGCACAGATTGGACAATGTGTTGAGATTATTTGGGATAACTCTTACTGGTTATTTTACACCAAAACCTTAAAGGTTTACATACGCCATTTATTGCTATGTAATGTGTATATGTAAACTGAAGAGAGTATACAAGAAAGAGACAGAAATATGTCTACGATATAGTCGTGCATGTGATATAATGAGAGGTTGGAATAAAGTCAATCCTGAAAAAAGGAGGAATTAGTCAAGAAAATCTATTGAATGAAAAGAAAATGACCATTTTACAGTTAGAGAAAATATTTTGGAAATCATTTTGGAGAAGTTCATCAAATAAATCAGGGTGATTCCAAAAAATTGGAGTAACTAGAAAAGAGGATAAAGTAATTTTGCACTTTACTTCTCATATTACTGATAAATAAAGATCCATAAAAACAATTAAGGGTTTAAACTCGCTCACACTTCTCTAACCTCAGCTGATTCCTAATGAGGTTTGCAGAATCAATCGATCACCTTAGCAGGTGACCCCATTTCATGTGTTTCTCTTTTGGATTCCACGAGAAAGGGAAAAGGTTTATTTTCACTCTACAGTTAAATATAACACACACACACAAACACACACTCACTCGCAGAAAATAATAGAGGGATGGAGGCAATTAAAGTTAGTGAGCGAGATCAGTTTAAGGACAAACAAAGCTTCATTAAAGAATATCTTCACACACAGCACACAGAGCGCGCGCACACACACACACACACACACACACACACACGCACACGCACACGCACGCACACACGCACACACACACACACACACACACACCGCACAGCTGAACGACCCCGAGGTCAAGTAAGTGGGCTCGCACAGCCCACAGAGGGTTACAGCGAGGTTAAGGACACACACAGCAGAAGAAGAGAGCATCTATCTGTTTTAGTTCCTCAATGGTACCGTTCTTTTCCTTCCCTCTCTCATCTCTCAACCACCTGACCCCCCCCCCACCCACCCCCACCCCCACCCCCCCTCTCTCCTCTACCTCTTGACCCCCCCCCCCGCGAGGTAGAAGAAGAAGAGACCAAGGGAGAGAGGGAGATAGGAAACACAGACACGAGGCAGGAATCCCTGTAAATAAACAGGCTGTAGATTGGGAAACGAGGGAAGGGATGGGAGTATGTGAAGGGCAGAGGGGAGTCAGGGATCCACGGGAGCCGGGGAGAAAGGAGGTGGGAGGGAGGCACAAGTCGATTCTCTCGTTCTTTCCCCACCTCTCCCTCGCTGTCTCCTCTGGTCAGGCGTGTCAGGGTGAAGCAGGGGAGGTGAAACCAGCCCGGCAGGTTTCTGGCCTCAGATCAGTCAGGCCAAGGCCGCCGGTGAGCGCAAGGTCCCCTCCGCCCCCGGGGCCTCACATCTCACATCACACGCACTCAAGGTACAGCTTGACATTTCGGTGCCCTCGTGTTATGTCACTGGCACTTCTCCGTTGTTATTAGCAACGACCATGCAGTCAAAAACATGAAAATGCACATGCACCATTCATTGTCTTGACTTGCATACCATGGCAACACAAACCAGCATATCCCTTTTCTATGGAAGCAACTAACATCATTCTGTCTCCTGGATCTTACTCGTTTCATCTTTTTGGACTTCTCCATGTTGCTTTTTTGCCTTTTACTTTGAAATAAACACAACCGCGAGCTCTGCCAGAGGAGATCACAGTGAGCGACATCAGGGGCGGCTGCCAAAATCGGGGGAAATGATTGAGTAACTGAGGGCGACTAAGTAGAAACTAGGAAGCGGGAATCTGGCAGCTCGTTTGTGCCGATGTGATTCAAGTCCGCCCAACTCTTCTGAAAGGAAACTAAAAAACGAGACGTAAAGCCAATGAGTGAAAAAACCTGCCAAATGGACGGTCCACTCGGTCTGCACTCTGGGACCCATTAAGACTGCGAGACTGCAGGGCTCAGCATGGTCCCCATGTGCCATCTTTGCTGCGGCTGTGTCTGCCACAGTTGTCAAATACATACAAGTCGCATCCGTGAGCTCACCATCGTCTTGGATACTGGAGCCGAGGACAAAAAGACGAGCAAGAGCAAGCATCAGGGACGGCCACTGAAGAAAAGTAGGAAAGCTGCACATGGGAGTTTTCTTCGCTCAAACTTTTACAGTCGCTGCATGTAACCATTGTACCAAAACTACTTCAAAGCTCAGTCTTATGAATAAGAAACGGAGGAGAAATTGATCCAAACCAATGAGCAAAAAAGTTGACGTGTAGTTACGGCAACATTCCTCATTTCAAGAAAAATGGTGGAAAATAACTTAGTACATTCACTTTACTGCTTAAGTACAATTTTTGAGCTTGGACCCCTCAGTTTAATATAGTGTCCTTGTAGATAAAACTGAACATAAAGTAGGTCACACATGAGCAGGTATGACATGCTGCTTACACCCAGATGCATCATCATTAATCATCCAATGTCATGTATAATAATATATAAGTCAGAGGGACCTAACAGAGTACTTCAATACTTTCAGTATATTTTTTTCTGCTAATACGTGTGTACTTTTACACTGTTGTATTGGAATACTTCTTTCACCACGACTCAGGAGACATGCACGCGATTGTGTAATGGCAGTGGTTTGCAGGCTCACACACCTGCCATTGACACAATGGCACTGGCGCCAAGTATGTGGAATAACCCCACATACCGAATCCCCATGGGCCATGACCTTGAATGACCTTAAAGGCATCGGTGTGCAGACAGATTCGATCGCTCTACGGTGAAGTGAACCGGTATATTTACAGCACTGCCTCATTTTAGTTAAAGATTTAAACCTCAACTTACAGTATTTCCTTGTGTTACTCAGACACTTTGATTGTTCCTGTGTGTGATTTGGCCTCTTTGAAACTAAACAGTTCAATTGAAGTTCAGTTCCTGATTGAGGCCGGGCTGAGCAGCAGCACAATCACCCTGTAGCACACATTGTGAGGCAGCTGCTGCCGTGTGGAACAACTCAACTCTACCAAGTCAGCTGAATTACAGCAGAACGGGTGTTTGAGGGGCTTTCTCCCCCCCCCTACATGTTTCTGTCACAGCTGTCATTACCGGTTATTGTTAGGCGTTTAAATGTGGGAGCTCTGCGAGGAATGTAGTCAGCTAATCTTGAAAATGACCACGGAGGTTTAATTACCGCCGCCAGTTGTGGGTACGTCGAGATGCGGGGTTTACACAATGGCACTGTCAAGACTGTGGGCGGGAAAAACCTTAATACCTTCGTTTGCATAACTTTGCTGTTGCGCTTTTTGCACGGCCGCCTGTGCAGACGTGATAATTCGCTAAGAAAAGGAGCTTTTGCAAACTGAAAATGCTGCGACGGTGCTTCCTTTTCTGCATCGCCACTTCCAGAACGGCAAAAGCCAAACCTGTTAGCAGGCTTTTACACCTTAACCCCTACATCCAGACACAGAGTGAATCCAAAGCCCCAGCGAGACGCCCCGCTGTACAAAGACTGCACCTCGGGCCAGTGCTCCGCGCAGAAAGCCTCACCGTGCCGGCAGAGCGTACCCGTCAGCCGTCGCAGCAAGGCAACTTTAACTGTCTCCCGGTGAAGTTCTTCTCGGCTGAAGTGGAAATGGGAAGAAGCAGGTTCTGTCATAACTCCAGCAGAAGTTAATCTAATCAACGCTGTAGCTCTCTCTCCTCTCCTCCCCTCCGTCTCCATCTCTGTCTCTTGTCTCTTGGCCCTGCTTCTTTTCTCCTCTCTGAACTCTTCCTTCAAGCGCCGGGACACATCTCCCATCTTCATTCCCCCCCCCCATATTCCAAATCAATGTCCATCTCCATATCAGTCCCCCTCTCAATATCACTTTGCCCCGCACTGGGTGTGTGAAGATCGATTGCGGTAAAAAAAAAAAAAAGAGATCGGAGATGAAATTAGAATTGAGCGAAGGACCCTTTCATACTGGGATCCACAGAGGAGAATTGGAGGTGTGTGAGCGAGTGTTGAAGGGTGGGGTAATGAGGAGTGTGTGTGTGTGTGTGTGTGTGGATCAATGGGCACATACAGCACAATTCACTTGAGTGATTAATTAACAAATTAATGGATTTGTTTAAGAGCTCGCTGATGAAGGGCGTTTGGATGTTAGCGATGACGTCTCACTGTGAAATTGATCACGTTGACGTTGTGCCGCTGTGGCGACTCGAGGTGCGAGAAAAAATACACAGAGGAACAAAGAAACTGAGAGGCAGAGGTGTTAACGGTTCCAATATGGTGTTTTGTCCTGAGAGGATTGGCACTTAAAGGGAAAGGCGGTTAACAAGGCAACTGTGTGTCAAATGCACGACACGGACGCTCGGGGGAGTGTAAAACTTTTTCTCAGTCCCAGTACAAGTGAGAAAACCATTTTCGGTAAGTGAGACGCAGGATGCCAATAAAAAAGTATCCAGTCCCCCTTGGACCTGTTCACTCAGACCCAGTGCCATTTGACAGAACCTTAACAGTTGCGTGAGCAAAGTCGATATAGATCTATTAAATATTATACCAGTCTCTGAATGTGCATACAGCTGAAGTTGACACGACTCTCTCGTCCCTGCAACCACACCTGAATCAGTCTGGTGTACATTATAACGTGCATCATATTAGTTATAGGTCAGATTAGTCACTGAACTTGTAAAGCTTTGCCTTAAGAACTTAATACTTTTTTGGAGAAGCGTCTCTCTTGTCTGAATCCAACCTTCCTCGCGGAGAGGAACCTCCTCCGTCATCTCAAAAAATTAACTCTGACCATCAGATTTGTTTCGTTTTTTAATTTTTTTATTAAAAAAAATATTTTTATCAGTGTCAAAAATCCTACAGTAATCACGTCCAATCAAATGCTGTATTTCTACAGTTTCATATTTTCACAGGAAATGTATAATTACTTGACTTGAATGGAAAAGAACTCTTTCAGCCTGTTGTGTGCGCTCCCCCCTGTCCGTTCCTTTTTGAGGGTTGAAGGTCAGTTATTAGCACTTAGCCTCTTGTGCCTCGCCCATGTTCGCCTGGGTTTTCCGAATTTAGTCGCGTGGATTGGAGGCTCATCGGGACGCTGAGGTAAAGTGTTTAATGAGGCTGAATGGCCACACGACCCTGTTTGAACTGCCCTGTTTTATTAAAACAGATATTGCTCTGCACAAGTTTGACACCGGTGAGCCAATTCGTGGCTAATTTGCCATTTCCATTACACCGTCAGTCACCAATAGCTTTGCATAATAGTATGGACATAACACTCCCAGTATGATAATCCATCATTGCACGGTCTGTTACTTCTGTGTAGGAAAGAAGGAAAGCGAAAAAAAAAAGTGTCATTTACGGTTAGCTCCTGGACAGAGAGCATTTAAATGAAAGCACACAGCGGGAAATATGTTGGAGAAGCTGCAAATGAGGTGAGTGGGATCGACTTTAAGAGCGTCTGAAGCTGCAAATGTGGCGTTTGGTATAAAAACACTACATTGTTTTGTAGCTCTCGTCTCAAATCTCTTGGAACTCTGGGATATGTGTGGTTCCCATTTTAATCAGCCCAACAACAGCACAACATCGGGAGTTGGTTCAAGTCTGTGTACATGAGACACTCGTCAACTCATGTCTCGCCCTCCTGTCACTTTAACTTGAACTAAACCCACATAAAGATCCAAAGATAGATTAAAAGGAGAGTTGAGCTACAACACATATTCAGGCCAGGTTGAAACATCAATGGTCAGACTGAGATTTGCATGACAACAACGGATCTGGGACAAATATTCATTCCTTTTTAAATTACATGCAGCGTTTCCTACCACCTCTCCACCACGACTGACAAAAAGTTTATATGACAAACGATGGAATAAACAGGTGACGTTTAGGGGAACAGGGATAAGGTCGGGATAGACGGCGAAAAACTCAGAAATAGTGTGTGTGAGTTATAAAACTGCCCGGAGCAGAACTGTGAAACCCCGCAAAAAAAAGTGAATTCTCTCATGACCTGCGCTGGCCGCTGGCAGGGGATGAGCCACCAAAATTCAAATGTAATAGAGCCAACATGGCAGACATAAAGGCCTCGCCACCTTGGCCTGCCACCACATGACAGAGGCATCATAAATCAGAGAACCGCAATGTCCGAACTCTGTGACTCAGAGCTTCCTTAAGTTACTCCATTACAAGGCCAATGCCTGCAATAATAGCTGTTTTAGTAATATCAGACATTGACAGGCTGCTGTGCCACATGCAAGTAGCACTTTAAATTGTATTTTACTTGCTGAAAAAAAAACATATAATCTGGGCTGTTTCACATCTTATAAAACATAATTCAGAATAAAATGCGTTATATACAAACCGTTTTTTTAGAAGACAGTTGTACTCTTCTATTTTAAATTCAAAAACTATTCCATGCAAATATGCTTGATGAAGACAAACATCATTTGCAGAGATGTCTGATGACAGTTGTTTGATCCGACAGAGACGCTTCTTGGTCCAGCTCACATGCTGACAGCCAAACCCAAAGAGCTTAAGGTTCAATAGAATCATTTTCGGCATCATACCAAACGGGAGGGAGCAGATAACAAGTGTAGGTCGCCAGAGGTCATGTCAGGATTGTTATCATCGACCGTCTCAAGTCGCGTCTTATCCCAAAGGGGACATGATGGCAAAACTCAAAGATAAAGATGTATTTGTCATTAAAACTCTCTGACGATGCTGTATACTCGAATAGACATGAAAGCCTGTATTGTGAAATGGCCCCTTCCCAGCTGTGTTCTCAGGTCTAATGCTCCGCTGTGCAGCTACTTAACATTCACTGATAGCCGGCCTCGTGCAAACTCGACCGGCCCGGTGTCCTTTGTTGATCGTCTATTGTAATTCACTGGTTAAGCCACTGTTTAACATTGGCCCTCTGCCGAGCTATCCGGCCATGTCCGCTGAGGTGGTTGCACTGTACCACAATATTGTGTCCGACTTGTGGATTATTTATACCTTAATCCCCGCAGCCATCCCTAATGACTCTCGGCCTCTGTCTCTCTCTCCGGCCCTACCTCCCCCTCGGCAGCTGGTGTCATCCTGTCTGACTATGTGATACCTTTTCATAACAGCCTCCTCTCTCTCTCTCTCTGTCTCTCTGTCTGTACCACCAAGGATGACGACGCAGACAGTCAGAAAGAAGATACGGAGAATGAAGGATAGGCTGATTAAAAGAGAATGGGGACGGCACAATAGCGGAAGAAAATAATGGTAGCATGTCTGTGACAGCAGGTGAAAGGGGAGATGGAGAGATGGCAGGGAGGAAGGGGATCATGGGAGAAAGTGAAAAGCGGGGAGATGGACTGACGTGGAGCTGAAAGAGACATGAAATGGATTTATATTCACCACTCATTTTGCGCTCTGTTTGACTTTTGGTTGGGGAAGCAGATGTGCCTCCGTGCACGCGGCGGCCTCCATAGTCACAACGTGATTCACAGGGCCCACAGATGAATATGGAACAAGACTCGTTCGCCACATTAGCAGGCTCATTTCCCACAGAGAGACAGACATTCAGTCAAACCGTCACTGACTCTGAGAGACAGAGGGAGGGGGGAGGGGGCGACGAGGGCGGGTGACAGAGAAGGAAGGGAAAGTGGGAGGGAGAGCGAGACGGAACCAGAAACATAATGATAGTGGCTGAGCGACAGTGGGAGAATGAGAGAGTGAGGACAACAAGAGGAGAAGAATGGGAAGTCTGCGGTGAGTTTTGTTTTTTCCGGATCATCATATCTCCCCCCCCCCCCCCCCCCGCCAAGGTTTAGAGAGATGCTGAGAATAATGTGATCATCTGCATGGAAGAGAGACCCTGAGATGCCTGGGTCGTGCGTTGTGAACCGCGGGCGACTGTCCAAATGGAACAAGAGGGAACGGCTGGGTTGTTTGACTACATTGTCATTTGTCCGACAAATGTTACATTGCCTCCTTCAGCACCTCAAATCTCTTGTCGCACGGAGACAGAGCAAATAACTAGTGACAGCACCAAGCATGACAGAGATCTTCTGGTATCATTTTTCTCTTCCCGATACAGATTCCGACACCTGGACTTTGCACATCGGCTGATACTGAGTACCAATCTGATACAAGTGCTAACTTATACTCCTTTAAAAACACTGTAAACCTGCAGCCACAGTTTAAAAACATAAAATACCTTTGGTCTGTATCTTTCCAGATTGAAATATTTCAATATTTCTGGGAAAAGAAAATTGCATTTTAATCTGGGTGAAACGACACAATATTTTTGGCAGCATCGGAGGAATTTTTAATACTGATTTCAGAATTGGAACATCTCCAATGATGCCACAGGTGGCAAAAATGCAAGTGGCCAAGTTCATAATCAGTGCAAAGTTTTAAAAATAAACCATAATGGCAGCTGGCTAAAGTGTTTTTTAAACTGATTTCTGATCTAAATAGGAGCCACATTATTAAAGTAGAGCGAGTGTTTCCAACAGAATTTGAGACTTACACTGCAACAGTGGTTTGAGCTTTGTTTGTGGTTAGTTTGCATTGTTTTTCTACTGTATATTAAGAATAAGAGGGAATTAAGTTGTAACGAGGGACATGAAGTAGATAGAAATTAGTGCCTGGTAATGCTGCATTGCATTTTGTGTATTCTGTTTACAGGTGAAACTCCCCCCCCTCCTTTTCTTCTATACAATAGGGAGACAGGGGGTTTTACTGATTTCACTCATTAAAATCTCATTAGCCACGAAGGGTAAAGAAAGATTAAGAAAACAGAATTGGTTTTCTTTTAGGGTTAGGTGTTTTCAACCCCTTTAAAAGTCTGGGCACATTGTTGTTCTTTTTTCTTTGTTTTCTTTTTATTTTGAAGTTTTATTTAAAACCCTAACACCACGCCACACATGCAATCCATGCATCTTACATGACCTTTACTCCTGCTTAAATGAACAAGGCAAGTAGAAAACGCTGCTCAGAGGCTGCAGCAGGAGCGAGACGCACACGGCATCCCGGTTGCTGCTCATAGCAGGAACACCCTGGAGCGTTCTGCTCTAATGCAGATATATACAGGCCGAAACAGAAGGTTGCCCCAGTGCAGAGTCGGAGACATAGGACCGTATGAACACTCAATGCAGCAAAAACAATAGAGCGATACAATGCGTCACATAGTAGAGTAGAGTTGCACTATACCAAAGTACCTTATGCAGCAAATGCAGAGAGCAACGCACACACGCACACGCACACACACACACACACACACACACACACACACACACACACACACACACACACACACACACACACACACACACACACACACACACACACACACACACTCTTATAGGAACAGCAGCTTGCACCTGAAAAATAACTATACTGCTGACACACCACCATCAGCTGTCTGCATGAGGAAGGAGGGGAGGGGAGGGGGGGAGGAGGGGAGTGTAGTGGAGACGGAGCATATACAGATGGAGGACCGACAAGGAAAGGGGGGGGGGGGGGGATTGTCAGTCGGTGCGGCCCATCGTCCCTGCAGCTGTAAAGCACGTCTTTCTAAAGAATCATGGACACTTTCCCGAGACGAATTGAAATGTTATTTTTTATCTCGCACTATTTGCTTTTCATTGTTAAAGTTGAAAAATTGAGAATACTCTCCTGGTATGTTTTTGCAGACGGCAAAACTACCCTCGTACGTGAATGAAAATGGCTGACCACCGTATTTTTTAAATCGAGTGATTGATAACACACGCGGCAGCACTGCAACAACATGCTTTTTAAATGGCTAATGTGAAGGCGCGGTAATGCATTTTGCAGAGCTTTTTAATATAAAGCAATACAGTAAAGTGACAGGTTAGTTATTAAAAGTGAGCAAAGTAAATTAGCACAGGAGTTTTTAAAATAACTATATTAATAACAGCCCAAAGGCCCCATAATAATATTGTTGAGAAAAAATTTACCTCCTTGACAAATCTCTGTAATTCTACTTTGTATTAAATTATTATTGGCTCTGTGATTTTAATATTCTGGGGCCCATTTAATGAATTTTGAGTTTGCCTGGTGGATGAAATGTGCTCCATAAATAAACCTGCCTTTCCATATCTCGCTGTTTATTGCTTTAAGTGCTGAGGCCACGTTAAAAGCAGCAGCGCAAAAAACAACACATCGCATTTTATATAACATTAAATGCAGCGATGGATAATATTCACCATACACGCGCCAATTACCGGCAATCACACTTGATATACTGAACGTTGAACATGGTACTCAGGAGTGGGGTTTTTTCTTCCTCTCACTGCTCTCCAGCACTCACACCTGCCCGAAAAATGCATATTCCGACAAACAACTGCCGTAACCTATCGCGCAATGTAATAACCGACATCAGTTCTTGCCTCGCCATATGGCTTTGACTCAGAGCCAGGGGAGGTATATGCTACATGCCAACTACACTGACATGTAGGACGGCGAACATCGGCGGAACATTTGCTCATGTTTAACGAGGAGGCGGCCGTGTAGCGTGGAGTTGTAGGCAAGCCAGTGTTTAATATTCAAGCACCGCCTACGAATGTCTCAGTTGAGGAAATTAGAGGGGAAAGAGGTTGTGCACTGACATTACGGTCGTCGCTGAAGTGCCAGTGTCGAAGCCAAATATTAATATGCATTATCATATACACTGGACAAGAGGAAATAGTGTGTAGGCAGAGAAATAATGCATTATTCCTTCAGAAATAAAAGGTTAAGCCAAGCGTGAACAATAAAATACAATCCATCTTTTACTTTAATGTGATTCAAAAATCTGTAATTCCGTTAACTTTGTGATAAAATGCTATACAGAGCCTCAGCGCGAGGCTGACCAGAGGCCCATGAATGCTCACAAAGGAAGTATGTAAGCAAATTAGCAGTATGTATGCATTGGGGTGTGGATACCGTGGGATTGACAGCTAGCACCGTCCAGGTCATATGTGACAGTGTCCTCAAACCCCAACCACTCAAGATGTTTTCACGCAGTCTGTTTTCAAAAAACCAAGATGGCTGAAGTCACGGTGGGTTGATATTCTCCTAAGAGACCGTTTCATATGAATACAAGAGGCAATTTCGCAATTTTGCATTATCCATCCAAGACTATTGCTCCAAAGGACACAAATGTACCTTTTTACATTTTCAAAACTTATCATTTTCTTTACCAACTAATCTTAATATGTAGACATATTTGTGTAAAATAAATTGCTGGTGTTATCTGTGTGCTCTTGTTCCTTGTCAAATGAATCCCCTGGTTACAGAGAACATCACTGCTTCTCTGTAAAAAATACAAAGTTCATACAGAGTGCCACAAAATCTTTAAAGTTGGCTGCAATTGAGTAACTGGGGCCAGGACTCTTACGCATCACTTTAAGGGGGATCTATATTTTCAATAGAAGTGTAAAAAAGAAAGTAGGAAAAACATGAAAATCTGATTTACAGGGTTTTCAGTTGGCCGCGGTGTGCGGGGCGATAACGGAGGCCCGGGGGAGACGAGCTAAGCTCGCAGACATGTCAACCAGAACAGGCTGTAACTCTATCAGTAACCTCTCCTGACACATAAAGGCCTCTTCAGGCGCGCTGAGTGCCGCAGTAAGTACTACCCTGTGTATACTGCTAAAGACGTTTCTGTATCTCCTGAATGTGAGAGGGGAGAGAAGGGAAAGAAAGAAAGAAAGAAAGAAAGAAAGAAAGCGAAACGCATGAGAGAAAGGAGGTGAGACGAAGGGGGAAGCGAGTCGAGAAAGACAAATGGAAGAGGGGGCTGAGCTGAGAGGGAGGCAGGTGTTCCAGTCTCCTGCTCAGTTCTGCCTTAATGCTGATGGTTATTAGGACTGTCAGTGACACACACACACGCACACACACATTTGTATAGACTGAAACACAAGCTCACATACTTAGTTTGGCACATACTAACACAACTAAACACATGAATACTTAAACGCATGAATGCATTTACACCTATGTATTAAACACAGACACAGTACCTGTCTCATATAAAATAATGACCACCCTTATACACACACACACACACACACACACACACACACACACACACACACACACACACACACACACACACACACACACACACACACACACACACACACACACACACACACACACACACACACACACACACACACACACACACACACACACACACACACACACACACTTAAAGAAAGAAGACAGTGTCACACACTGGAGTCGAACACAAGTCTAATGAATGAAAACAAATGCCACTGGTCTGGAAAATAACGGTAAACACAGCAGATGGTGCGTCAACGTGGAGGCACACAGAAGCGTGTGCGCGTGCGTGTGCGTGTTATAACGGATAACTGATAACTTCATTATTTTCATTTTTATCGGTGCTTCTCCATGAGATCAAAAGGATCGGAGCAAACTGAATGTTGCACGTTTGAATATTTTGAGAAAATTCACAGAAAAATAAGTCCAGGAGATAAAAAATGAAGAATGCATGATTTTCACCTGTGGCAGATCCAACCCTGCCTCCAAGAAATTACAAATTTCTGTAGAACGTAACTGCAACACGACGTACATATTGTAGGAAAAACAAAGTGTTTGTCTGGATTATGTTTAGAGGCAACATACATATTGAATTAACAGAGGAAGAGTTGCCGAGAGTTGGTTGAAGTTTTCAGCCTCCCAGTATGTTTAGGAATTGATTTTATAAGATTTTGCTGATGACTTTTAAGGCCCTCCATGGCCTTGCTCCCTGCGATATCTCAGACCTGTTTGGACCCCACACACACACACACACACACACACACACACACACATGCCTGCACTTGGTTTGAGACCCTCGGGCAGAGGTCTTTTATCTGTTCCAGAGGCTCGGCTGCAAACTAAAGGGGACAGAGTGAGCAGCGAGGGCCCCGAGGCTCTGGAATGATCTGCCCCGAGGAAAATTCAGTCAGCTGAGTCAGTGATCTCTTTCAAATCCCTTCTCCATACTTTTTTTTCAGCTTGGAAAAAGCCTTTCCACATTTTTCTAGAGGTTCAATTTCTATTGAATTGTATTTTTAAGGGAGTTTTCTTTTACGTCTCCATTTGCTTTTATTTGTTCTCTTTTAAACCCACTGATTTGACGGCCTGTTTTCCCTTTGTGAAGCACTTTGTAATCTTAATTTTGAAAAGTGCTCTTTAAAGATTATCATTATGATTACTATATGTTGTGTCTTTCTGCAGGATTAAACCACAATCTTTCCTTAACCTGCTGTCAGAGCCAAAATGATCTGATCCTGCAGTGCAAATACATTTTATCTTCTGTTATGTTCAGTATGAAGATGTTCGCAACATGCAAAATACATAAATGTATGAACAATTTCTCATATTTATGAACGGAACGGAACGGAAATTTGATCGTGATTAGATTTTTAAAAAAAAAAAAATGTTGTGCTGCTGTTTAGTTGTATAGAAACCACATTTTTAGGAGACATGGTTGGCTGGATCATGTATTTTATGTGCAGCAGTGCCATTTGTTGATATAATTCATAGGTCAGGATACCAAAAATCTGTATTATCATCATAAATTATCAATATAAACAAACACATTACAGTTAATATTCACAGCTAGGATCTGTCAAGAAAGCGACAACATTTAGCATCAATTCAACAACTCATAATTTATCCACGTGTCTCAGTATCACAACAGCATTTCCTCTTCATCCATCTGCCACGCTGCCGCAGTTTCACACATCTATCGTCCCAGATTTCGTTCAGAATTTGTCATATTTAATTGCCACTGTGAGGAACACAGTCATTTAGGACCAGAACAAACGAAATTACTCCCCATGATGTATTTGTACAATTTTTGTTGACGTGTAAATCAAAAAGATAATGAGGAAATCTCTTTTTGTACCTTCGGAGTTGACTTGTGTTTTCATTGTGGTTTTCTTACATTGTGGCCGCTGCTGCGGCAGTAAGCCAGTTTCCCCACAGGGATTATTAAAGTTTCATCTTATCTCAACTTTCAGCACCAGAGGATCGCCGGAGCGCTGCCAAAAACCAACTGCTGACACACACACACAGACACACTCTCTATATGTATGTATTTAGATGTATTAGTGGTGTCAAAATGTATGTGTTAATCATTGTGATTAATGATTAATATTTCATGCATGAAAGGGTTAGGGGGGTGTATTTAGTTTACTCCCTGTGAAAGCTGACCTATGACCTGTGACGACCCATGCTGATTAAAGATGGATGTGGACAGTGACGAAGTTTTAGGCTTAACGCTTCACTTTTGAGAAGATAAAATGTCACAGGAAAATCACAGCAAATTCCATGCGTGTCCGTCTTCTTTACTCTCCCTCCCCCTCGCAGCAGCCTTCATGCTGAAAACAACCATTTTCCTGACAGGGACCTCCTGGAGGACCTCCTGGTTTGTGTGAATAATAACCGCTGCCCCTGAAAAGGCAAGGCACGGAAGCACCGTGACATCATCATAGGACCACAAACTTCACGGTGATGAGGTCGTGGTAGGGAGCATTGTTTGCTCCCAGTCTTACGGGCCTCATTCAGAGAAGATGCAGCAGGTGGAACAATGCAGGGGACAGCAGCACTAAGCGGGATCGTCAGGCAACACAGCCAAAACACTGGCCAATCAAATACATGCACTGCCGTTTCCTGGTCCATTCATTTGTATCATGACCTGAGTTTTTCTACTGTTTACTGGGCATCTATCTGCTGAAAGTGACAACAGAGACATGATCGGAAAAGAGGGAGGACAGACGGGGAATTACATGCCGCAAAAGGTCCTCAGTTGGACGCAAACCAGGGATGTTGCAGTTCAACACTTTTATTTTTCTTATTGCATGTTGCTTTCTGATGGTAACCTGATGAACACACTCATACAGACGTGGCATGAACGCCCTCTGTTCTTTTCCCATCTTGTCCACCCAAGCAAGAGGGAACATTTAATCTAATCTAATATAAATCTCGTCCAATCCGAGCGCGTGGTACAAGGGCATGTCCAAATCCACTTTTGCTAGCTTAACAGAGGAGGAAAAAAGTCGCTGCATGGTTGAAAAGGGTTGTACAGTTGATCGTGGTTGTGTTTTTGGTGTAACATGCAATAAATCAGTCAGAGTGCATTCACACATTCGCTTGAAAAGGAAGCATCTTGGCAGACTGCTATCATACTGGCAGATTTGCCCCAAACACTTCTCTGCAAATAGAACGGATCTTCTTGGGCAGGACGTGCATTGTGCACAGTTTTGTTGTTGGTCAAAAGAACAATTGCTTCCCGCTGTCTCAAAATGGACCAACAATGCACCTATAACCACACCTCATCTTGAGAGCACCACACCCACAGATCGCTCCGATGGGCCCAGGTGCAATTTGCAGTCGATACCACGTGGGTGCTGGAGGTCAAAAGGACAACTGAGTTGGTCCTAAACCTTGGAAAGTCTCTCGCGTCAGGAGTAAGGTGGACCTCTGCGGCCTTGAGTGCAAAATCAGCATCCCCTCCCAGTCCCAGAACCAATTTAACAACTCTGCATGGTGCAACTCGCGGCTTGTTCCTTCCACTCCACGGGAACACAAATGTATATGCAAACGTCTCAATTTACTCTCAGACCCGTGGTATCAAGACACACACAACGTTTTGCATGGGGACGCAGTATGGGACAATGTCGGCACATCCCTTCAGGCCAAAACAAATCATACAATAGTGTAAAAAAAAGATAACTACATCAATAAATACACATTCAGACTATGCGCAATATAAACAGTCACATGCACCTGCACACTCGCGCACATTCATGAGCATGCAGACCTTGTTTTCGAGCTGTAATCCCAGCAGCTAGACATCTCACCGTTGCATGAATAAACAAATAAACAGCAGAACAGAGAAGAGGGGGGGGCTAGAGATGGGTATGAGAGGCAGTGGTAGAGCGAGGAAGTCTAACTGTAGAGGGGAGAGAGAGAGGGAAGAGAAATGAAGCAGTAACTGTGAAGTGAGAGAGAGATGTTGAAGAGAAGAGTCCTGACATCGCTCGTCTCCACTGGTTTTCAGAGGCGAGACAGCTGGACACACTGCTTATGCAGCAATACCCTTCTGTGTCGGACTCACTTCTGTCTTTCTCCCCCAACACACACACACACACACACACACACACACACACACACACACACACACACACACACACACACACACACACACACACACACACACACACACACACACACACACACACACACACACACACACACACACACACACACACACACACACACACACACACACACAGTCTGCTGCTGCTGATGCCTCTCTCCCCCAACAACTCATCCTCCTCTTCGCTCATCCACGCCTCCTCCACCTCTTTAAACGCCTCTCACTTCCCTTCCCTCTATTCCCTGCTCGTCTCATCTACTGTTTGCCTGTCTTGCTCCTCTCTTGGCTCCCCTTCGCTCGCTCTCCCCTTCTTCTCCTATTTACTCTCGTTCCCCCCTTCTCCTTGTCTCAGCATCTCGCTGCCCCCCCCCCTCAAAATCCCTCACATCCCTTCTCACCCCTCTTCTCCCTTGTTTTTCCTGTCCTGTTGACTTCCCCACACTACGCCTCTCTCCTCTCATTTGCGGTGGATGTCTCTCTTCCTGCTCTCCGAGGAGAGGTAAGGATGAGGAGAGGAACCCGGTGGCCCCCCGTCCCCCCGTCTGTGGGAAGAGTGTGGAGAAACACCCACTCACATAGAGAACGAGTACAAATGCAAACGCTCCTCTCACCTCAATTCCAGAAGGTTGATATATGCTTATATTTAGAACACTGGATGGATAGGAAAATTAAAGGTTTCCTTGGATAAAGATAAGTCTGAATTCATAAGTTACTGTCTGTCTTTTGCACTTTTGTTTATTGCACTTTAAGGACCCTATAACATGAATTCTTCAACTTGTCAGACACTATGTTGAAGTTAAAAATTCATTAATCTTTACGTATTAAAAGTCAGCATTTTATTTGGCCTCTTGACAGATTGAGATGTTTCTATTTTATGTAAATTCTAAAAAATTTAAGTGTGCCATATCCAAAGGGTTTACTTAGAAAAAATTTAATTTGACTGGGACACACATATTACACTGTATGTGTCATATTTATATATTTCATTCAATACAAAACTGCAAAAAGATTTCTTATCCGAGATCATGTCCGGTCACACTGTTTCAAACTTTCGGTTTTGCTTATTAAACACCATGGATATTTTCACTTTTGCATAAAATGTGCTGTATATATAAAGCTTGCCCTCTTTACACCTCGTGTCCACACAGGTCACAGCTATACAACCTATGATCAGGGAATTTCTGGCTTCCATCCCAGAATGGAACTTCACCATGGTGTATTTCAGTAAGCTAATTAAACACAACAGTGAATGGTAAATGTGCTGCAGACGTTTCTATTAGTTGAACAATGTGGGTCAATAACCCCAAAACTTTTTTGCAAAGCTGCTTTGTGCGGAAAATCTGAAACTGTTTAAGATGTGGAGGAAGTTATTGAGAGTGGAAAGGTTCACCATCAGTTCACTTTGCTTGTGTGCGGTTCTATTTTCTTATTTATGCATAAGTGAAATAACTGAAATAAAAGTCACACTGATGTAGGTGACACACTAGTTTAGTTCTGAATAACCACGATACCCATTCCTCATAAAAAAATGATGTCTAAGTACGGAAGAATTTTTCAGACAGTGTTTTTTACTTTGCATATACTATTTCCGGCAACCACATTCATCATCCTTGGAAACATCCAGCTGATCCTCATCCAGTGATTTTCCACAGTCAGCTAAATCTGCAGCCTTGAGCTTCTGATATTTTCCCTCTCAGAAGATTTGGACCCTGTCAGATTTCAGGGCAGGAGATGACCTTGGTTTTGTCATTGAGATCTGCTGACAAAGTCAAAAGTAAAATGGATTTCACTGGTGGCTGCGGCCACTGCTGCTTAGCGGTTTCCAGATGGGACGCCATGCGTCCTTCAGAAATCTTCCCGACTGTCCTCCCAAGAAGAAAAAAACATGCAGCGGTTTCAGCAAATGCCCAAATAACAACTCTGTAGCATCGATAGAAAACGGCCTCATGTTGGTAAAGTCCTCAGAACCAAAGGATCGACTAAAAAGCTCTAAAAGCCCCTTGTACAATCTCAGAAAAGAGATGAAAACACAGCAGCATTCAGCAGATGAAAAATTAGATATTTCTCTTTCAGGGTTGGTGGAGCCCAAAAACAGAGCTACAAGATTGTCAGTATTGGACTTAGACCGATCAGACGTTTAAACTAGCAACTGTTCGTCGGTTATTGCAGCTTTTGTTGATATAGAAGCCTTGTATACCTCGGCCCCGCTGCATGTCTTCATGTAAATCAATGCGGACGCGCCAATCTTTTACCGCACGTCACCGACTGCTGCTGTCTGTGGAGTTATGCTGACATAAGAAGGGAATGCATTACCTTTACACTATGCACTGTCCAACTCTATTATGTAAATCGCTTGCTCCTCTCGCTGCTCGTGAACGAACGCCAGCATGTGTGTGTGTACGTGTGTGTGCACGTGTGTGTGCACATGGCTGCAGGCCCGGCGGTAATATGCGTATTTACATATTATCTTGTCATGTCGGATTTCTCATAAATCTACCTGCGGACTACCGTGATGCGGTGCGTGCAAGTGTGTGTGCGTGTGTGTGTGTGTGTGTGTGTATACCACAGAAGGACATTTGGAACAACTACGGGAGACAAAGGACACCAGCAATACCTCAACGTACTGATGGCTCCCATTAGAGACGTGTGCGCCATATGTCTGCATCCTGTACTTGATTAAATACTCATACAGCTGATTAACAACTCTTCTCCTTTTTGTTTCGCCTTGGTTCGTGTTATTATATCTTTTTTGTTTTTATTCGAAAGTCTCAACCAGGACACAAACAAGTCCCAGTCCCCCCCTCTCTCTTTCTTTGCATCACTGTTTTGTGTCACTCTTTACTCATCGCCGTCCTTCGCTCCATCGCAGTGCGAAGACGTCCGCCCAGCTGCGGGAATTTTTAATGAAGGCAGCTTTGGATAATACGGTCTCACCCAGGGGACCGCTTGTTTGGAAATAATTATCTCTTACAGCTGGCCGAGAGAGAGCGGGAGAGAGGAAAAGGAGGAGAAAGAAAGAAAGAAAAGTAAGAAAGAAAGAAAGAAAGGAGGAGAGATGTATGCGAAACAGAGGGAAACAATAAAGCCAGAGATGCAAATCTGCTCCGCTTGCTTAAATTGTCTGCTATGGTTACATCCAGGATTTAAAGTAAAGTACTACATTTATTCACTTTGTGAATACACAAACACACACACACACACACACACACACACACACACACACACACACACACACACACACACACACACACACACACACACACACACACACACACACACACACACACACACACACACACACACACACACACACACACACACACACACACACACACACACACACACACACACACAGTTCTGTAGTTAAAAGGCTATAATGGAAGTAGAGCATGGCTAAATTCAGCTGCGTGTGGTCACAGAAAAGATGTGATGATGAACAAAAACAATCACAGAATGAGGATTTGGGTTTAAATTGGAAAAAAGAGTACAGTTGCGTGGTGGAAATGGAGTTGAATGGGCTTAATCTTTGTGTAGCATTTGTCTGTGGGGCTGATTATTATATTTAACCCTTCTGACTTCAGTGTATGTGATAGCACGCTACATTTGCTTTATCTATGGTGGGTTTGCAAATATACACATACAGTCAGACGCCGCATCAATCCCCTGCTGCTGCTGCGGTTTCTCTCAATCATCCACACACACACACACACACACACACACACACACACGTAAACGTACACTGATGCAATCTCGTGCCAACACCCAGGACTTCAGCTCTTTACATTATATTTCCTTCAATCCTGTTCTCCCCGCTTTCTCTTTCATCCTCCCCTCTCTGTCTTTTGCAGCAGCCTTATAATGCTGACAAAGCCAATAAAGAGCCTTCAGGTGAGACGGGTCAACGCTACGGTTTCATCTGTGGACAAAGACACCTTCAAAAAAAAAAAAGGAAAAAAAAGGGAGAGATAGAGGTCAGAGGTGGCAGAAAAAAGGCAGAGGAGAGGATAAAGGGAAATAGGAGAAAGAGAACACTGAGGGAGGGAATGTCACGAGAAGTGATGACGCCAAGGACGAGAGGGAGAATCAGGGCGGGAGAGACAAAATGGCAGGACAACAGGAGCAGGTGGATAAAGACGTGATTATGATAAACCAACAGCATGTGTACACAAAGCTCGCCCTCCCCCCCTTCACTCCCCCTCTGTCCCTCCTGGTGCATCATCTCTTTTTCTGTGACCAGCCGCTAATTTATGACATGATAGCCTCGGCCGCTTGCCTGAGAGGCACACATAAATCCACCTCATCACTGTTAAACACAAGGGCATGTCAAGGAGAATGGCTTCCGTACACTGCAAAAAAATGTCCACCTCGACGCTTTCATGTCTTAAGATCTTAAATATGAGATATGTCCTTATTTCTTGAAACAATGCAGATGTTTAAATACAGAAGTGTTAGATGTAAAAAAAAAAAAAAATGGGTTAGGGTTTGACAGGTGAATAGTCTTTTAAATAATTTTCAAACAAATGAAAAGTTATACTCACTTGAACATGAGGATTTGATAACTGTCTTTGCAATATGTGATCATAAACTCAATCTCTTTTGAGTTTTGGAAAAATTATTTGCATATGTTGCATCTCTGTGGCATTTTACAAACAAAACAATGAAACAACATGAAACCCCTTTTTTGAAGTGTCCTGGATTTAGAGAAAATTGCAGATAGAGCGTAGATCAGAAAAGGCACGTTACTGTACAAAAATATCAATAAAATATCGTAGCCGAGAGCTAAAATTACCAAGTTAGAAGAGAAAAAAAATGCCATTTTTAATGCCATAATGTTTGCTGACCTGAAAGGCAAAGAAGACAGAGGTAAGCTGAAGGGAGATGGCAAAGATGGCACAGATGAACGGATAATAAATAAAGAGAGTAAGTGAATCCAGAGAGAGAGAGAGAGAATAGAGGAACCAAGGTTAGTCAGCCTTGGCAAAGGAGTGAGATCAGACCAAGGAGGGAAGAAAGTGGATTATGGGTACAGGAAAGATCAGTAGGTCTGATAAGCTCATTGTCCTCGTCTCCAGCACAGTGTGCCCCTGTGCCACGGCAAGGAAACTGACAAAGGCAAGCCAGGGGCGCTACTTATCAAATACCCAGCATCACATCACAAAGCATTATTGATTCATCTGCATACACGTGTAGAGGCGTCGCACAAATACAGCATGTAATCATGCGGCACGCATGCACCAACAGAGCCGTTTGCATTTCCTCCTGTGCGTTGCAGGCACAGGGAGCGGGCGCCACTGCAGGCGTCACGCACGCTTACGTAATAATATCAAAAAGCCTTGCACTATACGGGCTCGGGGTGGTTTTCAACACCATCATGATAGTTAAAGGGACTCACAGTCTCAAGAGTACATCATCCGCCCTCTCTCCGTTTTCCCATGAGGCCACTGCATCTCTGTTGCCAACGGCACCCGTCTATACATTCTCATCACCGCAGATTATATAGGCATGTACGTGTAATTAAATTTGCACATTAATCACATACTTCTACACGCACACGTATATATATGAACATGGCTGCAAGAGCACACGCTCTTTGTCTCGCACGCCATCTCTTCTCTCGCCGTCGTCCTCCTCCCGTTCCCACCTCATCCACCGTCTCTGTGAGCCTTAATTGAGCCCCCCCCCCCACTAATGAAAAAAAAAAGCAGAGCCCTGCCACATAAACAAACGTGGATTACACTCTAAACAATCAAGCTGCTTTTGGAGGAAAAGGCTCCCATGGGGCACGCCTCATCCCATCTAATGCAATTTCTTCGATGTTCAAGCGATAAATAAATAAATAAACTCCCTCCCGGCATGTTCCGTAATTAATTTAGAACAGTGGAAAATAAAATTAAGGGCTGGATCGCGGGCAACGCAGAGGGGGTGCACTTTACATCGCGCTGATGGAAGAAAAAAGAGGGAATGTGCTGAGTGGAGATCCATGTACTGTACACGGGCCTGTTGGTATCAGGAGGATGAAAAGGTTAAGGTCTAATCGACAGCTCTGGAATGTAATTGGGGATTTCACAAATGCTTTACAATAGAACATGACAAAAGCACGGTTGTATGGCAGAATGATTATAACCATCTGTCTTGATGAAAACTGAATCTTTAACGGCGAAACCTATAGGTAATATTTCTTTGACATGATTATTTGCACATCTGCTCGAGGGGCGAGGGTCTACACAACATGTCCTGCCAACACTTGGAGACTAAAGAAATTGAACTGTTGTAGAGTTTATTTTCTGATGGTTTCGAAAATTCTCACTTTGCTGCTCCCTCCATTTTGGAAATTATACCTTTTGTTCTTGTCACAACAGGAAGCAACTGATACAAAAACCATGTCATTTCACAAGAACAAATCAGAATTTTTACAATTTACAATGTGATTTATAAATGCATATTACAGCGTATTATTAAAACAGTTTTTCTTATTTTAGATGACACGCTACAGAAGATGTAGAGGCGGTAAGTGAAAGCAGCGACGCTGGTCGTCGAGTTGCGGCAGCAGATATTAATATTAGGTGATTTGATTATCGTCACTGTCGCACTTTCATTTCCGGAGACATTCGCAGTGTGGCAACGACGGCGCTGGGGCTCAGCTAATTTTCGCTTGCTTATTAGGATGCCTTCTTGCCTGCCATTTAATAAAAGCAATAAGCTTCAAGGCCGTGTTTTACAGTGTCGCAGCTCAACGCTTAATTCGCCGCGTGATGTCAGCGTCATGCGGAAAAAGAACTCGCCGATGATTTTCCTCTTGATTTACCGCAGCTGATTGATGGCGTCGCCCAAAACGAGAAGAAAATGAATAATATGTTTGGGGCCCCCCCCCACTCCACTGAAAATCAAGTAATCTGCCAGCAGACACGCGAGTATCTATTTTATGTCATACAAACACACACTCACTCGAGCATCCACAGACATGAACACACACACACACAAGATCTGTCTTCCCCTCCGGATCAAACGCGCACCCACATATGTCGCTGCTGTCTTAGCCGACGGAGTGCGAGGAGGGCCTCATTTGCCAAAGTGTCGACGCCGGACTGATTGCGGAGGGTTGATGAATGGCGGATCGGGGCTCGGCGGGGGTGCAGAGGAAACAATTAGTGCCATGTTGATCTCTCCTCTTCTCCTCCGCCCTCCGTTCATCCCTCATCTTCCCCCCTCTGATTCCCTCCCGTCTTCTCCCAGTCAATCATCGTCTCCCTCTTCCCATCAGCCGGACCTGTTCACGGTTTGTCCCGTCTCCCTCTCCCTCTTCCCTTCTCTCCCCTCGCTCAATGAATTTTGTACCTTATCGCCATTAGTATTAATATGCATCTTGAGGGAAGAGAGGGGAACAGGCATAAATGAATAAAGATGGAAATAGGGAGCAGGCGGATGTGGGCAGGCGAGGGGACAATGAAGTGTCTCCTCCCCGTGATGCCAGCATCATTAATGTAAGCTGCTGGTGGAGTCGGAGACGGAGCGAGAGGGAGCGGGGGACAGGTGAAAAATAAATGAATTCGGAATAGAAGGCGCAGATGAACAGGTGAGATTGTTTTACAGGGAGGTAAAGGGGTTTTCAGAAGGGGGTGGTGCGTGTACAATGCCTGCGTAACTTTCGCTGGGGATGGAAGGACGTTTAAAAATCCTTTTTGTTGTTGTTGTTGTTGTTGTTGTTGTTGTTGCTGCCCTCGGACCCACTTTTCGGTTTCAATTTGATTTTGACTCTAATATGCGTGAACGGTCTCATCTGACTATCCAGCTGCTCGCGTCCGTGCGAATGGGGGAGCTGATCGAAATGTTGATGAGTCGCCCTTTAATCACTGACCTCACCAATTAACATTTAAGATCAGCTACAAGTGATTTGTGGCCGGTTTCACCGTCATCTCCGTCTCTCAGACAACAGAGAAGTTGCCCTGATATTGGGCATCAGAAAATATTGAATCGACATATTTTTTTTTTAACTTTTGGTACAGTGTGTTACTTTAGTCAAATGGATAACACAACAATTATCAGTCACAAAGTATCAGGTCACTATGATTATGTCGTTTTAGAGCAGCAGTTCACAAAGTTAGTGTCACTCTGTCGTTATCATTAAAAGCGCAACAACCAATTTCACCACAATATTTGTTCTCATGTCGCCATGAACGCATTTAGTTCCAGAACCGCTGGCTTCATCGCGTCGCCGCCAAACCTGTGCCCTTGTGCATGTATGCGTGTGTATAGATGTGTTTTTGGAGCCCCCACGCCCTGAACCACATACACGGTTACAAAGTGTGTCTGTCCCACAACGAGGTCAGGCTGATGAATGGCCACTCCGCCCTGAAGTGCTCGGCAGGACCGATCCGTTCGTGTCACCGCCCCGCGAGGACAACAATAAGTATGTGCACGTGCTCGTACAGTAGCTCCACACAGGATGTGCGCTCTGTGCATACGCGCATATATTCACCTTGCGTTTACCTCTGTACGCATGCATCGACATATAGGTGGGGGGTTTTTTTTGCATAATAAGAGTACGTGTGCGTGTGTATTTGTCGAGTGTGTGTCACGTAACTTGGGCACAACAGTCGCAGCAGGCGTCAGAGGATCCTGACGCGGATGCTGCTTTGTAGATACAGAGCCCGGGCAGAAGAATGGCTCACACTGAGCCACTGATCATTACTACAAATAGGCTGTGACATAAACAGGCTAAAGAGGGAGGGAGTGAGCAGCACGGATCGCCCCGTGAATGAACGTTTTAAACGTCAGATCCCAGCGGACACGGTGCGTCCGTGAGATCTTCGAAAGTTTACACAATTATATGTACACAAACATAAGTAGATTATCAGTAAGTATGCCGTTTATGATACTCAATGCATGTTCATAAATGAACATTTGTGTCCCGCTGACCTGTCCTTGAGTTGAAATACTGACTCACTGAGTTTTAAACCGCTCTACATACCATCTCTTATCAAAGTCTAACATTCTGCAGTAAAATAAGCAGGAAACTGATTAGTTTGACCTCAACATCTCTACTTTACACCACTTTAATTCAATGTCAGACTTCCCGGCTATTTCTTTTTAACATCAAGCCTCCTCTTGGGCAACATGTTTTCCCGACTTTTGGTGCAAACAGCATGTTATTCTCACCCTGACATGTTCATTTTTGTTTTTATATTGAGCATTTAGATTGGTGAAAAAACCTTTGGGAGGCAGATGCTGTGGTTTTTTTTCAAGTTATTATCAGAAGCGCTCTAATCTTTGTTAAATGTTTTAAACACGACACAGAAGATAAAAATGGAAGCGTGTTCAGGGGAGAGAGACAGACAGAGAAAGAAGGGAGCGCCGCCATAATGAGAGTCATGGCCTAATTCATTTCACTCAGGTAGTTAATTCAATGCAATTCACCACACTCGCACACTTATCTGAAGTGCTGTGGAAGAATATGGTAGATATAAAATCTCATTCCACTGACAAAATGAAAACAGATGGACGGGAGACAAAGACGACTAAGGCAAGAAGAAGTGGAGGGGAAAAAACGATTTCCAAGCAGTGTTTCATTTCAACACTTATTATACAAATTACTTTTCCTTTTCATTCTCCTGGTGTACAGCGACTTCTCTCGTAGCTTTTTGTGTCACCCTTTTTAGTTTCATACCACCACATCAGAGATTCTTTCTTTCACACATCCCCGCTGTCGTCTCTTAGCGCTGGCCGACACAACTTGATATTAAACGATGTATAAACGATGGACTTGGTCTCCCCTCAGTTATCTCACAGTTGTACTGGACGGATGCACAGCAAAAGGTCAGGCACATTTTTAACAACAGCAACGACTCATTTGGCATTTTTTAACCAGCTTTCAGACCCAGACCAACATAATCGGTTAAGGTAAAGACAGGGTTTATTAGAAAATATGTGCTGCCGTGCTGCCGTGTCATGGCAAGACACCTCAATCTCAACTTGAATCTCTTTCCCATGGAAGAGCAGTGCATGTCGGGGGATGAATTAACATTTCTTTAAAGGGCATTTGTTAACCTTTCATGTTACCTAATTTCCCAATTAACCGTGTCCAATGAATTTGCAGGGTTAGGGCTTGCAGAGCTGTGTAAACTGGTACTCATTATTGGGGAATTGGGAATGAGGTGAAATGAATTAAGTGAAAGTTTACCAGTAGAATATAAAGTCTATTTTCCCTGTAATTACTACAAAATTCCATACGGTAGTCCATTCGAGAACACAGCTTGATAACAGATCCTTTCGGAAAGGGTTTTGTAAACTACAAATGAAATGTTAGCACTTTAACTTCCAATTTGATGCCATAAGGTCATTAAAATCTTTCTACCTGCTGAAAACTGGCCTTACAGAATAGGAAGGTACTGTTGTATGATCTCCCAGCACACTTACTTTAGGTGTTAACTGATTATGGATCGCTGAATCATATATTTTGATATCAACTAAATGAACTTTTTACACCTTAAAATATTGGTGTATTTTGACAGATTCAAAAACTGTCAAATATTGACAGGTTTTGAATCAGTCTCTACGTTATTCTGAGAAAGCAACACACTTCCATTTGTACTTGTCTTAATAAAGTTCCAACAATATCTGAAAAGGAATCCTGGAAGTCGATCCCTATGCCGCGCAGTTCACAGAAGACTTTTCAATTGTAAAGTACTTTTTTTCCCCTTTTTTTTTTTACATACACTTTGTATTTGACGAGTATGAAAGGCTTTGAACTCCTTTGAAGTAAAAGCACAGAGTTTTAGCTTTTAAATCTGAGGGAGTTCATGTTCGTTAATGAAAGAGCCACACAAGTGGCTGTGGAAGAGCTCTCTGGACTTGTGCAGCCATTATGGCGAGCCCCCCTGGAAATATAGAGAGGCAAAGAGGGGCTCGAATGAGCTCTTGTCAAGGTAATGTGTGTAGGAGTGTGTGTGTGTGTGTGTGTGTGTGTGTGTGTGTGCGTGTGCGTGTGCGTGTGTGTATGTGCAGGCTGGAGGGTGACTGAGTGACTGAATGAGTGAAAGAGAATCACAGAGATAGATAGACAACAGTGCGAGGGTAATCTCTGGGCGATCTTTGTCAGAGTGCTGATGGAGCTCCCAAATGTTCCAACGTCCCGCCTGTGTGTGTTCAAGCGTTTGCGTGTGTTGTTATTGTACACGTCTATATACATCCGACTTGTGTTTGATGCACACGCTCCATATGGGCACTGGGAGGGTCTGACAGTGACAGAGAAGCAGGACACTGGGTAATGGAGTTTGTACCAGTTGAAAGTGCATCACACTGACAGATGCTAGTCCGCTGGGACACCGTGGGGCAGGAAGTGCTGGTTCCCTCTCATTGTCAACTCGTGGGAGGGCCTGGAGGGCTGCCACACACACACACACACACACACACACACACACACACACACACACACACACACACACACACACACACACACACACACACACACACACACACACACACACACACACACACACACACACACACACACACACACACACACACACACACACACACACACACACACACACACACACACACACACACACGGGAGGGCAGAAGGAGGCTAGCGGAACACACACTCAAACATGCCAAAAACACACATTTGCAGAATGTAAAAACACACACTGCTCACACTGATTTAATAATCTACAACTTGACACTGAGCTTAAAAGGGTCAGTTCACCCAGATTACACAAAACCATATTTTTCTCTCTTATTCTCTTGTGCTGAACCTGTTTTTGTTGTATTTTACACGGATTGAAATATCAGGATATAATGTTCTAATCAATGAGCTTTAGTGGTGCTGATGGGCAGATTGTTACCCAGGCTTCTTTTCTCCCCATTTCCCAGCGAATTGTCTCCTGACCACAGCTTCAAACGCAGAAAACACGGGACGTACTTCCCAAAATGGACAATGTACATTTAAGTTTAGTACAATCTGTAAATGGAGGCTCCAAAAAACACATATGGCATTCACAAAACTGGGATACATGCACTCAGTGTTAAATATGGTACACACACACACACACACACACACACACACACACACACAGTAAGACTCATTATCACAAACAGTAACTCTGACGAGTATACTCTACTAGGGCTCCTTCTCTCTCGTCCTGCCTGTCTGTCGCCTTTTCCCCTCTTAACACACACTCATACTTACACTCCACACACTCGCAAACCAATTTCATCACATTCGCTCACCTCCATGCACACACCAACGCACAGCACACACAGTGCTATGGCACCAAAGAGCCTGCAGACAGATGCGTTCCCGACAAGAGTCGACCGAATTTGCCCTCAGGAAAACAACGGCGGCGTTTATTTGATAAAACTGTGGACAACTAATGAATTATAATCCTTTATTTGACACAACAGCTCTTGGTGTATTTCTTTATGTCTTTCTCTTTACTGTTGGATTTGGCATTTTGCAAGAGCAGCTGTTTATTTTTTCCGTTTCCAAGCCACATTTTTTGAAGCAATCACAAAACTCCTCACTTTGCATTACACGAGGGATTTTATTCCAAGGATGCGGAAACTAGGAGATGAGTTGCTATTTACGGGAGGGTGTATTAAATGTGGTCATTTCTGGGGCACTTTTTTTTTTCTTCTTTCATTTCAATCTCCCCAATTTTCTTGAAGAGCTGTATCGCTAAATGAATCTTACATAACCAGCTCTTATCTGGATTCAGGGCTTAAAGCTTTTATCCAATTACAAACTTATCCGGCCGAAACTGACAGACTACCTCGGCTCGAGGACACAGGCACAAGAAGAGGACACTCATTTTCTCTGTCTGCATCATAGCGCTCTCTCAATTTCCTTTAATATATAGATGTTATCAGTGTTTTAAACTCACAGAGAGAGAGAGGAGTGAGTGCCACAGACATCTACTGTGCAAAACCAGCAAGGGGGACACTTGTTTTCTCTATTCATCTATCACTCTGCGTCCACTTCATTCAGCAAATAGATATTATCTATTGTTTAGACAAGCAAAGAGGCAGGTGGAGTGTAGTGGTCTCATCTCGGCAATCGGGATGAGACTAATCACGACAAGCGCAGCTCCGTTCTCTCTGTCCTCATTTGACTTCCTCTCCTCTTATGGTTTTTAGGGGAGAAGGACGCCGATGCGCCTCAAAATGAATGAAACAAGCACTTAAGGGGAACACTGCGTCTTCTGAGGCCTCTTACGGCTCCTAACAACAGGAGGACACTCAATTCTCGCCATCATTATCTGTCCCTCCTGCAGCAGAGAGATGAATCTGCGCATTACACCCAGCAGAGTCCAGAGTCGGCGATTCAGACACACTACTACGTCTTTGAAGTTATCACAGCTCGACAAGCCACAACATCAGGACGCTCATTCATGTGCTTTTATCTCTCGGTTTCCTCACAGAGAGGATGGAACTATGTGGTTAGTTGTGTGTGTGTGTGTGTGTGTGTGTGTGTGTGTGCGTGTGTGTGTGTGTGTGTGTGTGTGTGTGTGTGTGTGTGTGTGTGTGTGTGTGTGTGTGTGTGTGTGTGCGTGCGTGCGTGCGTGTGCGCAAGATAACTCAAGCCAGCATGTACAGATTTTCCCCCAAACTTCATGGGAATATAACTTGCGAGTGTAACTACAGATGATTAACTTTTGGAGGGGATCGGTCAAAGGTCAACGTCAACAAAAGTATGGTCCAAAAAGCTCTCTGCATATGATCTGAAGCTTATGTTGAGCAGAAAATGATTCCCCATCACATGATGTCATATCATGTGAGTGACATCTTGAGGAAGTCGCCAAGTCAGAAAATGATGTCACGCATAGTTCAAAAATACTTTTTTAGTATGCATCACACCTTCGAGGCCTTTTCATTTATCAATATTTGATTTTTCTTTACACCAAATCTAGTGAAAATCTTTAGCGGATATCTGGTGATGGACCTAAGACACGAAGATAAACAAACAATCTTGATAAAGATACATGCCGGGTGATTTACTGTCGAAAAAAAAAATCATCTTGTCAGCTCTCTGTCTTGGACAATCAATGTGGAGGAGGAACGGTTTCTAAATGATCTCAGATCATGGTGCTTCTGAGATCATTTCTGTACAGGATAGGTTTTGTATTTATCTGCGGACATGCACATTGACAGCAGTATGCTGTGTCTGCAATAAGCTGGATATGTCGTGCAATATATTGGCCTGGTAGATACATTTATTCCCACACGTACAACTGCACACATTATTACAGTGACAGTGACCCTGAGTATCCAAAGAGTAAATGACAAGTTGAAATCACTACTATGTGATGCGGATGTTGGTATTGCTACTATGTTTTTGTGCTCATGTCAAAAGCCTCCTCGCAAATGTCGCCTCAGCTAGACTGCATCCTCAGCACGGTCAAAGAGCAACAAAACATTCTTCTCTTTAAATATTTATATATACAGTTAGCATTTTCTGATCCTTCACCTGTATCAGCAGGAGAGTAGAGTTATTCTGTGCCTCACCAAACTGTAACATCAGTGTTACAAAACAATTCATTAAAGATTATAATATGATTAGGTCAGATACCGCCCCAAAGTGGGGTGTGGATCCCTCAAACCCATCAAGCTCAGCCTTTTACCTCACTGTTAAAGTAATTAGCAAAAGAAAATAGTCATGTGTGGAAACTGAAAATGTATTCAAAAAAACATGTTCCGGCTCTAATCTTCCTCAAACAAATACATAAAACAAGTATGAATGCCATTTCGCCCCTCATCATGTTTCCTCCATTTCGCGGTCCGAGTGTTGCCCTCTGCATTGTGCCATCATGTTGCGTCCCTTCTCTGCTGGGAACCAACATTAGTTCGCATTTTCTTTTTGCCGATTTTCTGGAAATTAGGTTCGAATTTCTGCTACATTTAGATGGAAACTTGGCCATTGATGTCTCCTCTCTTACAGGCATAAGTGTGATTGCACCAGTGACTCACATCTCTCACTCTCTCTCTCTCTCTCTTTCCTCTTTTTTCTCTCTCCAACCAACTCGTTCTCCTCTTCCCTCTGCTGCTCCGTCTGCCAAAGAATAGTAGGGGATACGGGACCCAAAGAGAAAAACAACACACACAAAAAGATAACTCCCACACACAAGCCAATCAGATATCATTCACGTTGCAGGATGTCATGTTACATGCAGCCAGGGCCATCGCTTCCTTGGCATTCGTTGCCAACGCAGAAAGAAATTGGTGAATAAAACGTGGAGGGAAAATAATTTGATAACAATGTTTGGTACCGTGATAAAAGATTTTTGGACATCATGATATATTGGATGTGGTTTTATAAGGTTTATACTCATTTGTTATGCACACACACACACAGAAGACCAATTAGATAAAAGAAGACATGGGACATATTCAGACAGCAGCAGAATGCCCTACAAACACAAAGATGGTGGGACACACACACACACACACACACACACACACACACACACACACACACACACACACACACACACACACACACACACACACACACACACACACACACACACACACACACACACACACACACACACACACACACACACACACACACACACACACACACACACACACACACACACACACACACACACACACACAGGCCAGCAGGAACAGGAGCCCACCGTAATGTGATTTTGTCTCGATTAAAATGGTGGGAATTGGATCTGAGGTAAAAGGCCATGTCAAGCGAGAACAAATGGGAGCGGCAGCACACCGCCGAAGATGAACGACTGTCTGGGAGATGGAGAGATGAGCGAGAGAAGGGGAGGGGGGGTGACGGAGGGAGAGATAAATGATAGGGACGGAGAGGGAGCGAGGGAAGGGGTTGTGGGGTCTGTATTAATCCATTATGGGAGGGCTCCTTCCCTCATATCTGTAACCCTCCACTCCTCCACACGTGATGACGGAGCTGACCTCCGTGTGGAGAGGGGAAGTCATGAGACGCGAGCGGCCACACACACGGACGGGGGACAAATTATACCCAAAACCGGAAGAATGATTGGAAATGGGGTCACGAGGGGTCACTGGCGATTGGACATGAAATCACAGGATCTTAGCCACAGGGTGCTGGTGGTATGTGGTACGATCCAACGCATTACTAAAACTGTTTTCAGACATGACCTCCGGAAAATGTGGTCTGGACATTTTTCCAGGCATTTTCTGGAGGTCAAGTCTGCCGTCCACGTATGAAGAACGCAGGAGGACCTAGTCCAAGTCAGCTGCATTCACAACAACAGGAACATTTCCAGAAAATCCAGGCGAGGGCTGGCGTCTGTGTCGAGCGTCCACTGGTAGGAAGAGTTCCGGATAATATCCAGAGCAACTTAATTTGTCTACCCTGTATATCCTCCTCCTCATCATCTTCATCTTCATCCTTTCTTGTACCCCCTCTTTTTACCGCACACACATCTGTTGTCATCTATTTCCACCTTTACTGCATCGCCTATATGCTTCTTCCATTTATCTTCATTAATGTCATGTCCCTTTTCTTTATGCTCCACATTGTCTCATCTCTCTTCCTCTTGCTTACCGTAACTGTTCCTCTTCCATGAGCTTTCCATTTTCCTTTTCCCGGCTTCTCCTGCTTGTGCCTTCCCGTTTTCTGTGTCACTTTTTCGCAATATGAATCCCCATTTTGACATTTTGACAGTCTGTTGTATACCTTCCTCGGATTACTTTTAGTGGAAGATTTAAAAAAGGCTTGAACAAACCTGAATTTGCTTCTTTGGGTGCTTTGCGCTCCCCTTTTCTTTGCTCATACACACACAAACACACACACAGTTTTGACCGCACTGTCACTTATCGGATTCTATCATGTACCTACAAGGAGATGAACATGACCGGCTTGTCCAATTCGCATGTTTTGCCATAAACCTTCTTGATAGAGGGCATATCAACATGCCCGGGCCAAACATATCTCGTGTGTGCGTGTGCAACATTTACACACTATGTGATGAGCCAGAGTCCATATGACAGTGAACATCTGTACTACATGCACTCCTGACACTTTCATTATATCATTCGGTCAATGTGGGACAGTGATATTTCACACAGTGAACAGTCTGCTGCGGTTAAATCTATCATGAGGCAGGACGTGTCTGTATTACTCAGTTACTCAGGTTTTGCAAAGACATTTGTTTTCAGAGGCACTGAACTGAAAGGTGGAACTAGTTATTTTGGTGAAGAAGCCACAAATGGAGAGTTCAGTTTGACTTGGTTGATGATGCTTAAAATCACACGTTGTAGTTTTTAGGCGCCGGTGCTTTTTAATATCAGTCTGCGTACGACTTGAATATCTGTTGGCCAACAAAATTCACTGATAAAGATTTGTGCAGAATCTATTTTTGTGTGCAGTGATATTAAAATACATCTAATGCATCAGGTGAAAAAAACACAGATAACTGCAAGAAACTGATACCTCGTTCATGTTCTCCTCCCAAACACACTGAAAGTCTGAAAGAGATACGGTTTCCTAAAACGTTGATCTGTACCTTGATATTTTATTTGGGTAGTAAAAAAATGCATTGTAATAAAAAATTGCACTGCGGTAAGAATATGATCTGATTTGCTTGGACGTCCTCGGAAAAATGTCTCACACTGTGCAGGGATAGTCAGCCAGGAGTTTTATATCTTTTTACTGTGTATTAACATTTGTGACGAACAACCATCCCTGTAAGTTGCAGAAATAAAACTTCTCAATTGCACTGTCATTAGGAGACAAAATATGTCGATTTAAAATATGTATTAGATATGTGTAATTCATATGGATGTACTTTTTACATGCAATTGAAATATGCAAATCTCACACATCTGATTCAACACATACAGTATATGAAGGTATTGAAAGTGCTGCAGAAATTAGGCTGCAATTTCAACACAGTAAAAAAAATAGAGCTTTTTTTGTGTTTAAAATATTTTTTTACAGTGCAAACAACCCAGCACATAATGAGATACAAAGCCGTCACCTTCATGTTACAGGACAGAAATCGCCTGCGCTGCAGCGGAGCGGTTCCCTCGGGTGATGCCGGCCAGAGAAAAGTGATCTGTGATGAATCTCTTGTTAAAAGGTCAATACGAAAAATATCAGCTGGCCAGATTGCCCGCCATTGATCTGAACCAGAATGTTTTGGGCGAGAGACATTCGGAAGCGGCCGGAGAACGGTGCTGTTGATAAAATGCTCCGTTGAAAAGGCCACACTGACAGTGACAGAGACTTCTGAAAGCAAAGCAGCAGTGAATTAATCTCTCCGAGAGCAGAGCAGTGTCATAATGAGTGATGGCACTGCACTTCTCCCAACATGGCGGCCGCAGGGTGCACGTATTCTTTCGATTGTCACCTAATAAGTACTTGAACACGAGCCTCATGTTCCAGTTACGAGTTTAATACGCGTGTAGTTTTCAGTAATTATTAACCAGCATTTGACTTACTTTGACCGCTCAGGATTTATCTTGCAGTCCTGGTCCCCAGTTTGGGAACCACAAGGCTTGGCGGAGTTCAGTCAGAGAACGTTTTTGTGTTTTCTGTTCCTTATAGTAGTTGTTTGGGTTTCCGTCAGGCTGGCTGCTCCAACCACATCGCCCTTTTAATTTTTTTTTGTTTGCATGACACAAAACTTTTGTTGTCCCTTACCTTTTACTTTTTTTGTCACACACGAGAGCATGTGTTTAATTTATTTGTGTTAAATGTTGTTAGCTGCAATGATTAGCCAATGAATTGATTGATCCATTGACGGACAATAAATCTGCAACTATTTTGATTAAAGATATTGTCGTGGTTCTCAAATGCGAGACTTTGTTGTTATTCTTTGTGGCCTTTTGCTCTTTGATATTGTGATGTTTTATAGATTAAATGAATAACTTATTAAACGTGAAATAAAACGTGAAATAAAACTATAATTTTTCTTATCAAATAAGAAAAATTATAGTTAGTTGAGGCCTTATTTTATTTCACGGTCGTAAAATCGAGATGTGTGAGAGCCGCAGTTCAACAACTCTTCAACTATCCCAACGCCTCCATCAAATCAGAGTTTGAGCATGTTAAGTGCCATCGTGGTCCTTAAATAGGTCACGTGTTTCTCCTCTCCAAAAACATATTGTCCTGCTTTAGAATTAATTCATTCTCGAAGCAGACTTAATCACTAGAACATGTTCAGGCCCAGATTTGTATCCAGAGTAATTACAATTATTCATAGTTTTAACAGAACCTTATAGGATCACGGCCACTGCTCATGCTACAAGTGTAAGTAAGAATAACGGCAAACAGTCCCCCTTTCCCTAATGCACAGGTCAAAATGTAATGTTGGGCACAAGGTAACATATATAGTGGCTACATTAAAAATAAATATATGCCTTTAAAAAAACCTGATGACTTCTATTGTAATGGCCCGAGCAGGTCCCATTAGATGTCTCCTGACGAGTTCAAATGAAAATTACACCCTTGCATTGGCATTGCATATAAATATAGGTGCCCAATATAGGCAGGTACAGTATGTGTCTACGCATGCACGATGTATGGAAGCATATGAGAGCGAGTGGGAGAGGCGAGAGAAGGGGTACGAATCGGTGTTGACCCCCTGAACCACGAAGCGACTGATGAAATTACCCTGCCGCTGAATATTGTTTTGAATAGAGCCAACTGTGAGATGGCTTCTGGACACACATGGCTGGGCCACATGCGCACGCACACACACACACACACACACACACACACACAGACACCTTCAGTGCCACTTAGGGAGCGAACTCGTTGGAAGAAAATGCCCAATCTCACCTGGGTAGAGAGCGAAAATATGGAGAGTGGAAGAAAGGAAGAAAAGAAAAAACATGAAAGTAGAGAGGTGGGGAGAGAAAACTGATCGAGGAAAATTGAGAGGGTACGGAGGGGGTAAAAGACAGGAGCGGGCACCTGAAGAGGTAAGGAGAGTGGAAAGAGATATGCATACGAAGAAGCCAAATGAAATAGACATCCAAAACGAACAGAGAGGCAAGGACAAGCAGTGAGAAGGGGGTGAAATGGAGTGCAGCACGTTTGAATGGTTTCTCAGACTCAGAATCTTTGACTCTCGCTCTCCCTTGTTCTGCTTTGACTGTGTGCCTGAGCCTGCTAATGTATTGATGGGACGGGCGCCGACTGAGCAGCGCGAGGAGTCATTTAAAGTTTCGTCCGACTTACTTTTGCTCTCAAAAGACAAGAGTTAAGACATGACAGCTTCAGCTTGGTTGTCCTGTCCCGCTCGGTGTCTCTTTGACACTTTCTGCCTTCACTTTCTACATTCTACTCTCTTTCCCTTGTCCCACCGCTCTGTCTGCTTCCACTGATCTCCCGTCTGACATTATTAGACCGGAACTCTGGTCCATCGTGTTTTGGCCTGAAAATGTCCGTCACCGGTCTCCCGAGGAGGTGTTTGTCTTCAGCATCTACGGCCCGTCAGCGTTTCTCATCGCTCCCGTCTTTCCGGTGGTTTACTTGTTGTCCTGCTCCCACGGGGATGTCACGTTTTGGTCACAATAAGAAACTGCCAGTGACTTTCACGCCTGGGAGAGACACCCCGATGTCAGAACATCGTACGTCAGGGTCAGCTTGACATTCCGTAGTCAAGAGGATCCCAGGTCACACCCACGAAAAAAATCGTAGATGTGATGGATGGATCCGCTGGAAGTCGAGCTAGAGACGTCAGATCCTTTATGAGAGACAGCGCCGTTCTGAGATCAGATGTAAGGAGAGATTCCGCTCTCTGATGTCCTTTTTTTTTTAGCTTTAACAGGTCTAAAAATCAATGTCTGAATCCGTAACATGCTGATCTTATGTTTGGCACGATATTCGAGTTTAGATGAGTCAATCATTGGTAGAAAAATCCATCAGCAGCTTCTTTGAGAGATAGACAGCAATCAAAATGCCATGTTCCAAACATTTGTTTTTGTTAATCTGTGACAAAGGAAGTAAGTTTTGCAGCAGGCAAAACCAGCAAATCTGAATATTTAGTTATGGCAGTCCTTTTTTCACCCTTTTTTATTATTATTATTCAAGATAATAATCAGCTCAGTTCGGCCATCAGCAGAATTATCCAACATTAAATACGAATCTCTCTTCCAAGCATTCGTTTAGTGTAATTTAAATCAAAGCTTGTTACCGTATAGTTTTAGTGTTTAAATTTGTGTAATCCGGCGTTTATGCCTAAAGCTTCCCTGGACACGATTTTCACCAGCCATAAAAAAAAATGTTCTTATCAGGTTGAATAACAAACTAAAGCTAAAGCATGATCCTTTTATTGGCCACATCCCATTTAGGCAATTAATTTTTTTTCTTTCTAGTGAAAGAAGAAGTATTCCCAAGTTATGTTATTTTGTTATTATGTTAAGTTTATGCCATTTTCTAAGGTCTGCTTTAGCTCCACATGAATATGACATTGCAGGAATCACAGGAGACCACCTGCATTCGATTAACATGCTCTGTTTTTTTGTTTGGTTGTTGTTGTTGTTTTCAGGATTTGCCGCAGGTTTCAGTCACGATATTTGTAATCAGGTTACAGTAATTGCATTACACGTAATCCTCAATATGTGATCATGCAATACGAAGCTCTGCAGCCCTGCCTGCCTGCCGGGGGACGATGACGCTCAGTGGCGTCGGGGCATTAGGAGGACATCACAGAGACAATAGGAACCATGACAGGGAATCATCATCGTGTGTTCTGATGCTATCACGGTTAACAATGAAGCATTTACCCCCCTGAGGCGCCGCAGTGAGATACTATGAGAAACTGCAGGACAAAATGTTAAGAATGTCCCCGAAGGATGAGGAGGAACACACACACACACACACACACACACACACACACACACACACACACACACACACACACACACACACACACACACACACACACACACACACACACACACACACACACACACACACACACACACACACACACACACACACACACACACACACACACACACACACACACACACAGTTGCTTCACAAGTGGGAACAACAAATTCAATTACTTCTTTGCTATAATCCTCACGTGTACAAAGCCACACACACGAAACATGCTCATACGTTATAAGTAAATGACTATGAATTTTTATTAAAGGTGCTATACAAATATAAATACTGCCTTTGGCTTTTGAATTTGTGATCTATTATTCTCCAAATTTGTCAGTCTGTTTCAATAACTACAAAACCCTTAAAGCTGATCTACGATTAAGTTCTAAAAAAATCTTTTTAAAGGATTTAAAAAGGTGCAGCTAAAAATCTCTTCAAAAGAATCTCTCTTTTTTCCTTTTCTTTTTTTTTTTTACAGAAATGAGTATCTGGACCTTAAAACATGAAAGGATACGGCAGGAGAATGATCTTTGATAATATGAAATCCCCAGAGGTTCTTTGGAAGTGGAACTATTATTACTGCCCTGGTAGACCTTTAAAGGAAATTAAACTTTGACACAATGCACAGAGAGAAAATGTCTTGATAAAAGAAGATTTTCGCAGCATTGGTAATCGTGGCCCTGCCGAAAAAATTGAGCTCGTTTTTTTAGACATGAACAGGAAAAATGTCCTTATACAAGGAGGCTGGCGGGAAAAGTTTGGGGAAATGTCCGAGGCAACTTTTGCAGATATTCACACGGCCACTTTCGATGCATATGTGTAATCAGCTTTGGTCTGACAGATAAACTAGACATTGGAATCTTATATTTGTTTGTTTTTGTTGTTCTGTACGTGGTGTGACGCCCTGGATGCAGAATCTGTTGTTTCCCCCTTTGATACTAAAAGGCGGGATACACTGATAAATGGTCGCACTTAATACACATTTCATTTCCCGACGGCCTGCATCTGTCGGATCAGGACATTTTCTGGCGGTTATCGTGCGGCGTTATCCCACAGTTTTTTATTACCCCACGTGTAGATACGTGTACCCAATATCCCTTTATCCTTTTCACTGTAGATACTGTGAACAAGCGACACTTTCTCCGGCTCCCCTTCCTCCACGAGTGTCTCTCGCTGGCAGGAGATAAAGTGGAAGTGACACTTGTGTGGGTAAGATGATATTTATGGAGCACGCGGGGGTCATTTATTAAAAGGAAAAATGGCTTATTACTGGCCACGTATGATGACTTGATTTATTCTCTCCCCTGTTTTTTCTTCTCTGCACACATCCTCTCTCTGTAAAACTACCGAGATTCTCTCCTCTTTCTCTTTCCCACTTACTGAAGCTACACCATTTTTTTTCCTCTCATCCTCCCCCCCCCCCCCCCCCCCTTCCACTCAGGGCTGATTAACTCGGAGGACAAATTACACCGGTGTGTATCTATTAGTGCCGTCCAGGTGCTCTGGCCTATTGAGCGATCAGAACTAGAAAGGTCGGCAAAATACACCCGGCTCAGACCCGAAGTGAGTCTCTTCAAGCAGCAGAGGACAAAGGAACATGACAGTTTTGGGAGATTACATCATTTTGATTTTGCACCAGCTATCTGCTCTGCAGTCGGACTGGGTGGCAGATTTATGGTCGAGTCACATTATTCTAACTGGCTGCTCGCTCTCTGTCCTTCTAAAATAAATGATTGTACACACGGGGAGTTGATTTAATTTGCGCCATGCTGAGTCCCCAGTCAAATTAAACTGAGTGTTTACTAGGGATAAATGCAAAATGGCCGCTGCACAAAAGACCTACACACTGTAGGAGCTCTGGCGGCAAAGGAATGCAAATGGGAACAGTGTGAACTCCACGCTCGCTCAGTTGGGCGTTTTTGTTGGGACAGAAGACAATTATTTTTTTCCTCCTGTTGATAAAGAATGTTTTTCCGTTGTAGTGTCATCAACCAAGCCAGATATGGAAGTTGTAACATGGGCTCCGTGGGGTTTTTAATGTCCAACTCATCCTGAGCAAAAATCCTCCAAATTTATTAAACATATATGTAATTTGAAGCAATTGAAAGAATCTGTATTGTTAAGCTGGTCACATACAGTATTTTACTTTTCTACTTTAAGGAAAACAAAACTTTGACGGCTTCAAAGTGCTTTTTCTTATTTTGGATTATTTGTCATTTGGTGTGAATCAGTGTTTTGTTTTTTTTCCGTGTTTTATAACCAAGATGGTCCACCTCCCCTGGAACAAAGGAGACCTCTGCTAACATCATAAAAAATGAATACGCTTTGATGGAATAAATCATTAATCATAAAAGGTAAAAAGAGCAGAGATCCTACTTTGCATTGCAAATGCTTATGTAAAGTAAACGGATCACATGAAGAGATGCGTCAATACTTCAAGACCTCAGCAAAACAAGGGCCCGTCAATTGTACTGAACCAGACATCGGTTTCCAACATTATTGGATTGATTTTAGCTCACCAGGTACGAAGGTTGTCTGAGAGCATTAAAAAGTCATGACGGACCAGCGGCCTCGGCTTTGTGGATGCGTGTGTTTTGAGACGCAAAGTCCAGACGATCGCACTGAAAGTATTTTTTGATAAATGCATGTGATGTGCTCACAAGCTCACGATATTCAGGTGAATGAGCCTCTCTCTGCATCTCCTCCGAGAGCATTACCATTGGCCGTGGATCTGGACAAAGGGGCATATCCAATTCTTTTTTTTCCACTTTCCTTAACATAGTGAGATTGTTTTTTTGACATTTTTGAAACATGGACCATGATGGAAGGCATATTTAGGGAACTGATATCCATTTTAAGAGTGTCAGGTGATACTTTTGTTAACATTTATATTATGGATTGTGCCTTTAATACACTTTCACATTCCTCCACAAATGATTTCCTTCATATTAGATAAATCTGAGAAAACCATTTTTTTAAATAGGTGTCAAGGACAGCTCCAAATATTAATCATATCAAGATCCTGACATTTACACAGGCACACACACACACTCACTCAATATAGAGATAGGCTCATTCACCTGAATATCATATCAGCTAATAATCACATCACAGACACACAAAACAGAGCATATCATCCAATAAGATTGAAGATATTTTCACACAACGCACTCACACACCTACCACACGCACACATTCAACACAATACTTTAAATACATTACACGCACACACACACACCGCGTCCACACAGAGAGCAAGGGCTGCGGGTCCGTCATGACTTTTTAATGCTTTCAGACAACCTTCGTACCTGGTGAGCTATTTCAGGGGGCAGAGTGATCTTCAAATCCTCTGCCAGCGAGCCAATCGCTCCCCGTGCTCATCAGTCTCCACTTCCTCCTCCCGCTGCTCGTCACTTCTTCCCCGAGAGCAGGAGGTTGTCTATACAGCCGGAGCGCGACAGGTCGGAGGGTCGGAGGGTATGTATGTGTCAGAAAGGGAGAGAACGCGCGCGAGAGAGAGAGAGAGACTACAAGGCTCACTGTGGTTAGATAATGCCAGGTCATGCTTGTCTGACACTGTGCAGTGAAAGGGCGCCCTCTATAGGTCACTGAGCAAACTATATCATGACGCAAAGGGTGGAAAAGGTCAAAGAGGAATCATGCAAACTAAAAATAAATCATGTCGGCAAATTACTCATTTTGAATCATGCAGTTCTGTCAAAACTTTTCTATTACTGCTGGGATCACAACAGTCAAAATAACTCTGCGTCCCTCTATCCCACTTCCTATGGAACTCTTGTCAGAGCGGATGATGCCAGAAATACACTGCAGCTTTTCAGCGGCTGCCTCGGCGGAGCAATGAAGTCGTACCATGTTTGTTCTGAAGCAGTCCCCTCTATAGTCAGTCCTTATGTAATCTCGTCTGTTTCATAATGGCACAAAACAGCTCACGGAGGGAAGGTTTTTTTTTTTTTTAAGGTTCTTGCCAGCACTGATCATCTTTGAGACAATCTTCTTCATGACTGACAGCTGAAAAATGAAACAAAACGAGGAACGCGAGTGGAGGAGAGAGATTTGAGAGTGCGTATCCGAGGTAAAGGAGCAGACAGACGGCGTGCAGACGCGCTGCAGTGATCATGATGAAGGAGATGAGTATAAAGAGAGAAGACAATAAAGAAACCTTTTCCAAATAAATGCAGCCCCGGTGACCAAAAAATACCGTTATTTCTGACGTTAAACGAGCAAAAGTGGATTTGGATAGTTCATAAATTGACTGGCACCTTGTGCTTTATGTCTCTGAGCTCACAGTGCATTGTTAATATAGAGCCCCGACTCTCAGTCTAGTCATAAAGTGCTTGTTTGTCAGTATCAATGAGTGAGTGTCTGTCTGTGTCTGTGTGCGTCATGTGTGAGGGAACAGTTTCTTTAGTTCCTGTGAAAGCTCTCTGCAGGTATTACTGCGCCTACTTCAAATGCAGAGATTCAACAGTGATATCTCTTCCTCATTAACACACACACACACACACACAAACACCTACTCATAACTGTCAAGCTTTCTTCCTACCTAATCCTCCACAATGAGAAACTCTAGTGCTGCTGCAAAAATGCCAATGAGCATGTGATCCCATCCCACCCCGGTTCATTTTTTCAATCCTTTGATTTGTGAAATAGCTTTGAGCTTGGAAAAAACTTCATAAAACCTCTCCTGATATTGCTAGTTCCTGAAAAAATGCAACATCCATCTGTAGGAACAAGACCAATTATCAGCTGCATCAAAATATCAGAAGATATTGTCGCAGACCATTGGCATTCGGCATTGCATGTTGGCCCATAAAGAATTGACTATACAGAATTATTCTGTTGTGTGTGTCCAATTTGGTGAGTCTTGACTGAATATAAGGGGACTGCTGGGCCTTGGCAGCAGCATGTGCTCTACTGAGTGCCATTCTAGTTTGTTTGATTGGTTTTCTGTACAATTTTGTGGAGGAGTGGGTTAAACAGCTAAAGCGTGAAGTGCTGTAACTGAACCACAGACACACACACACACACACACACACTGATGTGAAACGACGTGCGGCGTACACGCGGCAAATCCGGCCATCGTAGGAAACTGTACGCGTGCGGAAGGTGCAGCAGGAGTGCTGGGGAAAGTGAAGAAGACGCCGTGTCACAGCCACTGAAGTTCAAGTGCGTCTGAAATCCCCCCGGGGATAAGTAAGAAAGCTCAGCCCGCGTCCGCCTGCTCCCTTTTTCCGAGCAGCAGCCTGTCGTGTTCACGGCACTGCAGAAATCTGAAGTAATGATCACCCTGTCTGAATCAGCCATGAAGTGGCAGCCTCACTCCTCCTGAGCTTCTTCCTGATTGCCCCAATCCAGGGCCAAACCACTGGGGCACTTTCAGAACAAATAAAGAAAAACCTGCCGGTGATTTCTGAGATCAAAGTCAAGATCTCCCAGACCTTCACTTCCACTTCCTTTTGACCCAAAAGTCAGACTTTCTGAATGCTAATGATGATGTTGCTACGGACAGAAGCACAAGCGGTCAGGCTTCATGGTGTCATTAATTATTGATTGGTCATTTTCACTAAAATAACCAGCTCTTCACCAAAACATAACTTATTCATTCTTTTCTTTTTTTTCTTTAAAAAATTAAGCATATAATTCTGAAGCCAATCATTTATATATGGTATGAAATAGATATTTTTTTAAAGTAGTAAGTGATCTGACTTTCTTCCGTCTTCTGAAAAACATCCAGTACATTGTTATAAATGTCATCGCAAATAGCATGCGAGGGGAAACCCATTTGAATTTCTCTCTCGCTTAACTGCATTGTGCTGATTTATGTTTACCAGATTTTATCTTTTTCTTTTTCCACGCAAGCGACATAAAAACGAGCAGAATTAAAATGGAGCTGTTTGTGCCCCACTGAATCACATCACATCATTCCACATTATGTTGCATTGCGCACAGAAAAACCAGGCGATATCAAATTACCGCAGCTCAAAATACATCATTTATGAATTGGATCGTTGAGCATATGTTGAGATGTATGATGCGAGTCTCCGATGGAAAGATACTCATCTGTAAACTGTTAAAAAACGTCAGGGGCTCAGATGAGGCCACTTCTGTGCAAGGTCTGCAGATCAAACACACATAAAAACTCACCAAACTGTCACCATCATATTTAAATATGTAACGAGTAGATCAGAACAGAAGCTAGAATCTCCCCTGTTATCAAACTGCTGGTAAACCTTTCTGTGCACGAGGCTGTTGTGTAAAAACAACACTTCTGGAACGTGGGTCTGAGTTTTCTTCAGCCTTGACACAATCAAAAACACAAGACAAATATGTGTGAATGCTCTAATGAAAACTGCAATCACTGGTTGAAAGTAACTAAGCCTTACTTCCAATTAAAAAAGGAGCACATCATTAACTACCTGCCCTTGTATTTTCGCAATTATTGTTACATATTATGTTCTTATCGCCAACATTAGATTTGGGGATGTCAAAGGGGCAGTAGATCAGTTTAATCCAATACCATTTTTTTTAAATTTCTGCGAATGTTTCCTCACGGTATGCTGTCGGACGCTGTCGGTTCCGTGTGTGTCGGGAAAGAATCTGTTCCTCCCGAGTGAAGGTTTTATAAATCATAAAAAAAATAATAAATCAGCCTTTACACTTGACATTTATCACGATAATTATCTGTATCGACTGATAAGAAAAGTTCCTGTTCTCGGCAACTCTGCTAACTGGCGGTGTGATACGGGAAGTATGAGCGCCGTGATGGAAAGCCGTCGCTTTTCCCCCGTCTTCATCTTTCTCCCGCTACCGTCTCGCCCCCCCTCCCCCCATCAAACCTGATTCGTAGGAAATTGCTCATTGCTGGCTTTACCTGGTGAAGCCTGTGATTAACGAGCCATTAGGGCCTCCGGTCCGACGGAGAGAGTGACACCAGGGTAAAGGAACGAGAGACACAAACACTACAGAGAGGTTGCTGCCGGCAGCTCCTTCAGACAGCATCTATGAGGGACAAGACATCTGAGACGCAGCGCTGCTCACTACAAGGCCACTTCACAGCCTGATTCTACAAAGGGGCACTGCAGGGCGACAATAAAACACAGCAAGAGAGACAGAAGACAGGTGTGCGGGGAAGGAGAGAGAACAAAATGAAAAACAACAGCGAGGCCCTCAAAAGACAAGGGACAACAGAGCTTTCTCAACTGCTGCCAGTCCCTCGGACACGACTGACAAACCTCCGTCACATCATCAATTACCGGGTATCACGGTCGACCCGGACGCATAAACACCTGAGAGAGAAACACGGAGTTCAGAGACTGTCGTGTACAGTATGTCGGGGAGAATACAGGAACACACACAGAGGGCAGGAGGCTCGCATTTCTTGCGTCAGTTGGAATGAGAGTGTTTGTCAAATCTCTATAACAGAAGTTATGGTGAACTGCTCTCAGGACCAATAGTCAGAATAAAGATCAGACAAAGACTTTGTTTCCTATTAGGCATTGAAAAAGAAGTGAGTAGTAACAGAATGTGTGGTTTTAGTAAACCTGTTGGTACAGACAGTGAAATAGGTTTCACTCATAATTAGAAAAATAATTCATAAACCATTGTGAGACTGTGGGTAGATTACACATTTTGTGCATCTCACAACTCAGACACTGAACAGACACTCACGAGCAAACAGGAATATGTCTGTCTTTTATCCTGATTTTAGTGCTGCATGAATTATCTTTATCGTTAGGTATCATTGTTCGAGTGCTTTTCCAGTCGCCACCAATTGTGAACATAACATTTGTTTGTCTTGTCAATAGCAGGGGGTTGCAAGCCTGCGGTCATCGCGACAGCCCTACAGAGGAACTCGCAAAAACAGACCATGTCCTCACACACAAACACAATTACACCCCTCCAAAAAAAAACATGTCACAGGCAAATATATGTGATGTGATGTGATCGAAATCCCCTTCTCGGGTACGAAAACTATACGTCCTCGCTTCAAGAACCTCCCCCAGAAAAAAGTCTGGACGTTTCTGAACTCCGACCTCTCGTTCGTCTAAGGAAACCAACCAGATCATTCTCTGTGAAATGAAGTTTCCCTTTCGTGCCATTCTCCCTGCAGCAGCAGCAGCAGCGGCAGCAGCAGCAGGAGAAGACATGGGCGAGCAGAAGCAGAGGACAGCGAAAGCATTAAGTTGGCCGCGGACGCTGCCTTCAAAGGCCTCGTACCCATCCATGTTAAAGTGCTGAGAAACATGAGAGACCTTTATTTCTAACGCAGCCTTCCCTAATCTAATTACCTTCAGCAATTAGACTGCGCCGACATGGAAATGAACTCGCAGAAGGCAGTGCGGGAGTTGTGACATGCTCTGTTTGCCTTGGGCAGCCTGAAGACGGGGGGGTGGGGGGGGGGGGGGGGGGGGGGGGGGGATGCTTCTGAGAGTTGGCAGATAATTTCATCAGTTTTTTCTGCCTGTGGCAAGTGTGTGTGTGGCCAGTGCTTGTGTCCGTTCCAATAAGTGTTGTGTTTACGAAAAGATTCTGCGTGTGTATTGCTTCCGTAGATCTGCGTGTCTGTGTGTGTGTTGGTGACATGTGTATGTGATGCATCTTTCATCCAGCATCGGTGACAGCTTAACAATGCATCTCCATTCGAAGACACCGCGTCAGCTCGTGTGATCTTAAAAAAGGACAAAACAAAAAAGAGAGAGAGAGAGAGAGAGAGGCTTTCAGGGGAAGAAGACGGACACCTCCTCTGTGTTGTGAGAGTCACGTGTCTGGACACTCGCCTGCCTGTTGGCAGAAAGGTATAGAGTGTCCCACACAGACAGAGAGATGAGAGGCAGCACACGGCTTGTCTGAGTACAGAGGGGCACCGACGAACAAGCCAGAGCAGGGCGAGGAGACAGAGAGAGATTAAACAGAGAGAGAGAGAGAAAAGGACCACGAAGTTGTGGATGTTTAGCTGGTTGACATGATAGAGGCAATAATTCATACTTCTTTAAATTCTGTGTGTGTGTGTGTGTGTGTGTGTGTGTGTGTGTGTGTGTGTGTGTGTGTGTGTGTGTGTGCGTGTGAGCTCATCTCTGCACCGTCCACTCTCCCAGGACACTCACTCACTACAAAGAAAAAGGAAATCTGATTTATGCATATCCCTAGATGGCACATTATGGCTGCTCATTAGCATACAATGGTGACAGGAGCTCTGGTTCTCGCACGCACACACACACACACACACACACACACACACACACACACACACATTGTGCGCACACACTAACACACAGATGCACAAAAGGCCTACATGAGAGACTACAACCAATTTGTTGGGTTGATAATATTGGCTGGTGAGCTGGACTCTCCCTCCCTGACAAAGAGGAGCTCAGCCGGCATCAAGCATCCAGTGGGTTGTGCTACAATGGATGGGATATTACTGCGATACACACAAAACACACACAACTTAGAAAGAAATAGATAAAAATAAAGGTGCCATTGAGATTGCTTTTAGCAATGAAAAGTGCTCTATAAATGAAATCTATCTATATCTATTATTATTATTGTCTATTGCATCTGCACCAGTTCTTGACCATCTGTTGTTATGAAGCTTTGCCTCGTCAGTCCAAAATACACGCATTCCAACATCTTGACCCACTGCCCCACCCATCTAAAGTCCGTTAACCGTCTTCGTCGGTAATTTACAAGCTGTCAGTTTCGAACAGAGCCGACGTAAGATTAATGGAGATGGAGAGAAAATGGAGTTACACACATGACCACCAAAACATCTGCTTGCATCTGTGTTTACACGAGAGCTCGCCACGGAATCTCCTCGACTGCACTTGATTGATTTCATGTTTGCGATAGATGTCTGAGCAGAAACAGATTACGACCAAAACACGTGGGGTTGTGTTTATTATTTCTTTAGGCTCAATAAATTAATAAATCGCTGATCACTACGGATTATTTAGTTGTCAGAGATGCTCTGGGCAGCAGACAGTTTCTTTTTCATTTTCATCATGTTTGTCAATAAGATATTTTTTTGTTATCTTAGTTCTTTGTCTCCATCACTAGAACAAAGTCCTTCTTCAATCACATGTAATCATGTGCATCCAGTCCCTCTTTGCTACGGCCTCCACCTTGGTCCGTCGTTCCTCAGTCATTTTTATACTTTGAAGCACTTTGAAGAGCTGTTGAAATATTCTAAGATGCTCCAGCTTTATTTACACTCACTGCCATCGAAGGTCTTTCGGCATCTGTGATGTTTAATGAGGGGGAGAAAAAAAAGTCAAGGTCTCCCATTCCTCTCTCTCAATCCCCTCACTACACTTCTGCTCCTCTCTCCCTTCATGGCTACAATTACAGACGCTGCTTTTCTCCAAACTTGCCTTATTTTTGTCACATATTTGCTTCAATTCGAGGAGGAGGAAAGTCAACACTCACTACGTTTTGCATGTAAAGCGCTCTTTCAATTTTTGATCAAAGATTAGCAACTCTGGGTCCTTCACTTCTCTACTCAGTACAGGACACTAGGAAAGCGGCGTTTTCCCTTTAGCTTGCATTGCATCTCAAGTTCGGCGAGAAACACGTCATCTCAGGTGAGCTGATAAAATAACATTCGATTCTTCATGACTTCCCGGCCAGGTGAACCAATAAGTTACTATTCAACTATTGTGCATCTAACTTCCTTACAAAATAAAGACATTAGCTCTCATTGGATCCCTTCAAAAATCCTCCTTCCCTAACATTTCTGCCTCGATTTTGTTCATTACAGAAAGAGTCAAATGAACGTCGTACATTTTGTCATCACAGATTAGTCTCCATTTAGTCCTCGTCTTGTTTTTCGCCAGGGAAAAAAATGTTGATGAACACTATGACTAATTGCTAGAGGATCCGTATGTTATATGCTCTGGCTAAGAAAATGTTACTACTGGCCAATATATTAAAATGATTGACTTCACAAAGATCCACAACAAAACGTGCAGAATCTGGAACCGTCACACGGCTTTGGAAAAGTTATTTCTCGTCATTTAAGCTGCTGATGATCATCCAACGGACGTCCGGTGATTAAGGTAACAAATGCGCCGCTCTCTCAAAGAGTTTGGTCTGACACTGGGTGAGTAAATTAACCCCCCCCCCACCTGAAATATCCGAGGAGCAAAGGCACTCCGTCGGCCTTGACGACGGCGGCGGTGAGCTGTGCCACATGTTGCTGCCCTGCTTCATAATCAAAGAGTCTGTCGTCAGCGGCGTGTGTGACATGAGGAATAGAGGCGCGGGGCCAGGGTTTTTCCTTCACCTCATTCACTGCTTCCTCCATCTATTAATTAAATCAATTTCAGCCTTCTTCCCTTTTTATTCTCATTCCTTCCATCTCTCTCTCTCTCGGCTTCCCTCTCATGCTCTCAATCTCGCTCACCCGCTCTCTGCCCGGCGTGACTCCCCGGCCGCGGTTGATTGATGACGAGAGAAATCTCCCAAGGACAGGCGCCTTGTTAAAGACAGGCCAGTGTGTTCTGTCGGTGGGAGCAAGCGGATGTGGAGGGGCCTGAGGATTACAAATAAAGGAGCGCCCTGTTATCCCACCTGCTCCACTCAATCCGCTTTTTCACACCTTATTTCCTCATTTTCATCCGATGGTTCCCTGCGTAAAACATCTCCCTCCTTAAGACCATACGACCTGCTCTTCCATAATTTCCCCGCCGCCATTTTCATATTGTGTATTCCTTGTTTTCCCCTCCTCGGCCTCGACTGCTTCACAACTAGGCACCTTTTTTTAGCATCTACACTGAGGGAGAGCCCCCTTCACTACAGGGACTGCAGGACGGGGGTGATAGCTGTCAGGAGGAGGAGGGTGGACGGAGAGCGAGATAGGGAGAGGAAAGAAAATAAGGGGTGTTCTGCGGTGTCTGCTGAGCCTCCTCCGAGGGCCCCTCCAGGGGGGGGGGGGCCCGGGTGTCTGACGAGGGGGCCATCCCATGGAGAGACAAGCGGCGGTCTGATTAATGACAGGGAGGCCATCGTATTCATCACTGCCCCACATCAGCCCGCGGAGGAACACTGTTTGTTGCCAAGGCTTTTCTGCCTCTGGATGTGCTTTTTCTTCCCCTCCTAGTTTTACTACAATTCATTTAGAATAATGACTAATGAAGCCAGCGGAGTCTGAATACATTAAAGTAAATATTAGATGAATTAAGAATGAGAATAAATCGGTTCAGGAAGAATATTTTATTTTGACTGAGGATAAAAAAGGGGGGGGGGGGGGTGGACGAGAGGAAGGAAGAAAATATAAAGAGAGCGGAGCAAAGGAACGACACATTGATCAACTAGTCGGTTCAGGAAAAGAAATCTATTAAACCATTTTGACAAATGATTCATCGTCAAAGTACTAAATTGTGAAGATTTGTTGCTTTTCTTTGTCTAATGTGATGAACTAAATATTTTATTGCTCATTTTCAAGGAATTTTTCAACATCACTGGAACTAAACAAACAACTCTGACGTTTTATAAAGCAAATGATTATTTGAAAAAATAATCTGCAGCTTAATCAGCAATGGAAAAGGAGGGGGGGGGGGGGGTCAATACAGTGGCTGCAGGCCCGAGATGAAAGCAATGATGCATTGAAGGGATTCCATTTGAAAGAATGGGAGATCGGGGGGAAAATGGAGAGGGAGTGAGATGTCACACTTTCATGGATTCTCTCAAAATATTAGATTCTGGGAATCTCCAGATATCTTACACTTCCAGGGAGTAAAAAAGACGCACCACTCAGCACAAGGCTACCTGAAAAGTGAATTGTGATGAATTGATGCCTTCCGTGGTTAAATACTTGCTGAGAGCTTGTTGTGAAGTCCACGAGGCTGCTGCCAAATGTAAATTAATGTAGATGGCTTTGTTTTAATATACAAGCAGGACTTCTTATCGATTGTTTAAACCTACAGCATACATGGTCGTGCAACACACACACACACACACACACACACACACACACACACACACACACACACACACACACACACACACACACACACACACACACACACACACACACACACACACACACACACACACACACACACACACACACACACACACACACACACACACACACACAGGAGGGGACTCTCTCATCCTCTCATGTTTGGACGTTTCTAAACCTTTCAGCAATGAGGACCAAGGTCTTATGAAGTGAGGCCAGGATTATTTAGGAGTCTTTTAATCTTACTTTTATTTAATAGTAAAACATGAACACAGACTTGTTAAAGATATTAAAGGTGCATTGCATTTAATAAAACATACTTCCCGACCTTGAATCTGTTGACCTGAAAATTTTTTATTCTACTGCAGCTTCTATCCAGTGGATTTCTGTTCCTCTGTCTTTCTCTCTCTCTCTCTCTTTTCCTCTTCCTCTCCTTCCTCTTCCGTCCTCCCCTCTCCCCCCGGCCCTCCGCAGACTCATACAAGATTTACAACCGTCTGGAATACAGGCTTTCAGCAGAAAACTGAAGGGCATATATTCTGATGCTAACACCAGTACTATTACTGTCGAACAGCTTATCTGGTGTCTGACTGGGAGAGTCCCTGGTATGTCTCTTCTTGTTTTTTTTGTGTTTTTTTACACCAGACAGCAGTACACCAATCCTCTGGTGGTGGCAGCACCCTGCTTAAAAACCTTTTCTGAGAAAAAATGCAGTCTGGAGTCCGAGACAAATTTCCCCACAGGGGGCAACAACCTTGTCTTTCTGATCTTCCTTCCCGCGTGGATGTAAATCAAAAAAAATCCTCCTCGGTCGCCGGCGTGTCCCAGCGGCAGGACGGAGGGTGACGCGACAGTGCAGCAGCGCTGGCGTGATAAGCTTGTGAAATGTGGGACCTCTGAGACGGCAATATCTATACGGAGATAAATACACCACTCTTTTTATTTGCTCTCTCCGTAGTTTGTGGATAGAAAGTTGACTATGCGCTGTGAGGGTTTTTTCCCAGCTTCACTTTTTTTCTACACCTGTAGGATCTGTCCGGGGGAATCACAGCAGCCTACTGTCCACCAGCCTCTACTGTCCACCAGCTTCACGACTTTGCTCAAGGGCACGCAGTTTGCCGAGTCATTTCAGATTGAGATTTGCAACGGCAACTTTCCTGTCACAAGCCATTTCTTTGCCCACTTGGGGTTTTTTCCGCTCCACTTGCATCTCTCTCAGTACACAGTGTCTGTGTCCTCACCGCAGATGTCACTGTTCTAGTGAAGTGAATCAATTAGAAGTCTGCTTTAGTTGAAAAGGGGAGAGCTGAGCCTAAAAATGACTTTTTGCATGATTGCACATTTGTGTGGCTCGAGTTTAGGAGATTAAAATCTAATGAAGAAGTTGGAGGGCTAGAGTGTCAAGGGTATTGTAGACCTACTTACCAGTTTGAAAACTATATATAGTGGGTACACCACCAGGCACACAAATGCCATGGGGCTGCAACACACACCCCACTCTTCTCCAGTAACCTCACCATCATCAACTGTGAAAATAGAAAGAAACACCTACATGCTGGATTCTGGAGTTAAACACTGTGTTGTTATGCCTCTGCGCTGGCGACCGCGAAAGCCAGAGGCTCCGATTCATCAGGTTGCCCGTCCTGCTCTCGTTAAAATCTCAGGAACAGCTTGAGGGAATCCCTCTATGCGGCACAAAAGGATCACTTTGGACTCCAGGATGAACTCATTCGATTCTGATGGTGTAAGGGCAAAGGTCAAGGTCACTGTGACTAAAAACGTGTTTCTGGCCTAGTGAATAAAATATCTTTTTGGCAAAAGCGTTCATTAAAAAAAATTGTTGGTCAGAGGTCAAGGTCGCTGTGGATTCACGTTTTGTGAACGGTCAAAGGTCAAGGTGACTGTGACCTCACAACACACATTTCCGTCTATAACTCAAGAATTCATACGTTTCTGGTGACAACATACACGAGGTGTCTTCAAAGTCTTTACAAGAAATATTATATGAGTCTGGACAGACATGGATGTAAACAAACTCGATGGGTTGGCCGAGGCGTACAACCACGAGGCAGTAACTCAACTCACATTATGACATCATAATGTTCTGCAAAAATACTTTTCTGGCCCCCACTTTCTCAGAGGGGGAGACTGCGGACGACATTCAGTTCTTATATATTGGTTCCCACAAATGTGCACGGAAGAGTCACACAGTCAGTAACATGAAGAGGCAGTTACAGTTTGCAAAAGCATCGCCAAAAAATCCATAGTAACAGAGGCATCCAAATTGGGTTTGATAAAATGAAAAAAATCACGCCATACGCATCAGGTCGTCTCTGGGAGAAAAGACTGTGACACTTCAGAGCTCGAGGCAGCTGTTTGAGAAGATTGAAGTAACCACAATGGGCGATTTCTTACAAGAGTCGGTTTATTGGACCCCATTATGTGGTAAAGAGCCATAATCGCTTGCCACTGAAGTTCTGAGCGAGCTCACTGGTGGCGGCGAAATGGAGTTTAAAAGGGAATTCCACCAGTCCATATTACAGAGAGCCTTAGATTTCACCCCTGTGCCCTGCCCATTACCTTCAATCATCTGTGTTAATAAAAAAAATAGGGGGTTTTCTTTTGTTGCTAATCTTTCTTATTTGCTATTCAGCCACTTAAGGCCGTTTCTCTGGATCTCATATTAGAACACTGAGCCCAATGGGCATTAATATTGAATGAAGTGGGATTATAATAATGCGAGTTCCCCCACTTGAGGCAAACCCTCTCGCGGTGCCTTTCTCTCAGGCTCTGTAGCAATATCTATGGAGGGAATATTAATGACAGTCAGAGCATTATGGTTATTATTATGATTCCACATTATGCAGCTTCCAGGGGCAATCGGCGGTGTAATGCTAAACAGGTACGATCCACTTAAGATGATAGGGAGGAGGAGGAGAGAGTAAGGGTTTTTAAAACCAGTCATTTTTCTTCTTTACCCTCTCTGGTTCTTTTACTCGTCTTCTTCTACCTCAGTTTCTGTTAATCAAGTTGATTATTCCTCAGTGGCACATTAAAAACATGGGTTACTTTTTCTCTTCCGTTTTCACTACCTCTCTCCGTCCGTCTTTTTGGTAACTCTCTCTTTCCTCGTCCACCTCTGCCTGCCCACTCTCCATCTAAATGTCTTTCTCTCCCCCTCTCCCTCCCACAGGCCCAGTGGATCAGAGGGTTTTAGGTGATAAATACCCTGGACCAAGGGCTCACCAGCCACCGATTCCTGCCACTTTACTGTGTCACATTGTGGCCGAGGCCTCATTAAAAAGGCATTAGCCTCCTCTTGGTCCCATGATGGAGGCCATGTCTGGCTCAGTCACTGCCGCGGGGATCTATTTAAAAGTGGCGGAAAGAATGAATAAGGAAGATAGAGAGAGAGAGATAGGGGAGAAGGAGAGACGGCCACATAATGAAAGGGAAGATTTGGCTGGACAGAGGGAGAGCGAGAGGCATCACTTCCATGTCTGAGGATGAACCGAGGTCCAGGAGTCCAAGGAGGCCACGGAGGAGACGGCAGCAGAGATAACTAGCTGGAGTGAAGTCCACTTACTTGTCCCCCCCTGTGAGTTCATGTGCTCTCGGAATTTAATTGATAGCAGCCAATTAAAGCCACTCGGGCTTCACCTTGAGGGGGTAGAGAGAGGTGGAGTCAGGGGGTTGGGAACGGGAGGAAGGGGACGGGTGAGGGGATGGAGAGGAACGAGGTGAAAGGGCGAGGTGGAGAGCGCAGCAGGAAAACACAAGAGTAAGCGTTTGCTGCACATCATTAGTAAATAAGTAGTCTGGAGGTGAAGACAGGTGAAAAGAGTGGGTGGGGGGGGGGGGGGGGGCTGGAGACGAGGAGGAGGAAGGGGTTGACAGGTAAGGAGAATGTTGTTTGGGGGTTGTGATACAGGATGTAGAGCAAACAATCGAAAAACTCAAACTTGTTATTGTTATTTTCTGTCAAGTTAACTTGATTATCCATCAAAACGTCTTATTTTTCCAGCTTGGTCTTGGATTGGTCTTTACATTTACGCAATTGCTCAGTAACATGTCCATCTAAATGTTAGTTTAAGCCGCATGGCACGTAAAAGGTCACAGAAAAAGGTCACGACAGTCCCGTAAACTGATGTGAATAGTTGCCGTCTATGTTGACCTACTGCAGTTGAGGGAACTGCGGCGATTCCGGATGGTTACCTGACTCTGGCGATCTCGAAACAAATCTACAGATCACATATTTGTCAGTATTTGAGTGAACAGCGTGCTGATCATTCTTCTTATCTCAGTCCGTCCCTGGCGGATAGCGAACACTAGCTTTAGAGCTCCGTGCAGATATCGGGCTGACGACTTGCGTCAGCACAAACAGATGAGCAGACGAATTAGCGAGCAGACTCTCCGTTTCTGCTCTGTCAGTGCTCAAAATGATCATTAGCTCGGATGTCTGTACATCGCTGACACATCTGCTACTTACAGTTCATGTATAGCTGCGAGGAATAGTGTTTATTTTTCAAAGTAAGCGTAATGAGCACCGACTCGGAAGTGTTCTTCTTTTATGTGCCTAAAAAAAATTTGTTTTAGTCGTTTTGCATTTGCCAAGGAAAATAAAATAATAATATGCACTTTTCAGTTCCCGGAATTCATTTTGAGAAGCCTTTCACACAACACTTATCTGACAAGAATTATCAAAAGAAATCACAGCGATACCTTAAACGTTGGAGCGGCAGTTGCAACGATCATAATTATGAGCCATTTGGGAGCCTACGTTGTCATTAAGGGGAAACTATTGACTGTAAAAGCAGCTTGTAACAGTAAGAGACAGAGGTAGAGACAATGGAGGGACAAGAAAAGAATGAAGTATCTTGACGGGCAGATAAGTAGATATGTGTAGCAGCCTTCAGGTGGACTGCAAGGGAGAGACTGACGGAGAGACAAGCAGGCCGACAGGCCGACAAGCTGTCTCCTTATTTACCAAAAGTGCAGATTCCGGAGCAACTGCCCTCTGCCCTCCTCGCGGTGATGGAAGGATGAAGAATAAACAAGCTGATGGCTGTCACCTCCACCGCCCGAGCGTCTGTCCATCCGCTGACAAGCCGAGGAAGTAAGACGGCGAGTGTGTAGGCAGCTCAATGGAAGGGGGAAGGGGGTCAGGCGAAAGGTGTGTTGTTGCTGCAGGTGCAGAGGAATGTCATCGGCTAATAAGGAATTCTGGGTAAAGTGGCTACAGGCAGACAGAGGGTTTGTTAAGTGGAAAGCAGAGGCGCAGGTGAGGGGGTTTGTCACGAACGCAGACAGAGAGGAGACGATCACCGCCGAGGCAGGTGGAAACTTTGCTAATATATTTTTTTGTATTTGTACTGCATCAGACTGACAGTGGGCTGCCATAACTTTACAAGAAATTAAGCATCAGTACTTAAGGCAATGAAGGAACTGTGAATGATTCAGAGGACAGGAGGGCAGCAAAGAGAGAGAACTGATGCTACAGACGGACGAGGAGTCGGTTTGTAGTGACGCAAATAATCACCAATTCCTTGTTCCCCATTCCCTATTTTCTGTTCAACAGTTTGCTTTGGCTGGTGTGTATCGTCTTGTTTTATGTTCAGGTCGGTTAATTGGCCTTCAAAACCACTGTTTTTCCTAATAAGGAGATCAGACGGGTTATTATTCAGCGTCCGTGCACAGTGGGAACCCCCTTGAGAAAACTATTTCTGACAAATTACATCTGTTGTTCACCGAGCTGTGTAAAGCAAAATGAGTTAAAAGTCCTCACACTGTAAAGAAATATAACTACAGGCCCCGACTCTTCACACTTTAGCTGCAACTCCCACAATCGGTCAGGTCTTCTGAAAGAACTCCGGCAGCTCATCCACTTGCACATTGTGTCCCTGACTCACACTCTTGTTTCCGACTCAAATTCCTGAGGTCTTTTTTTGGGCTGAAGACTTTGGGCCCGAGTCCGCGCAGTCTTTTTATGTGCGTGTCCCCCTGAGGAGTTTTACACGAAACAGTGAAACTGTGCTGGGATGAACTCTGGGGCTGGTGCTGTACACGAAACGTGAGACGTTACTGCGCAAAATTATATAATATAAAGGAGGAGGCAAAGAGTGGTGAGCTCAGTTAAAACTTCTTAGGGAGGCGAGAAAGTCATGGCATTTCAAAGTGTTCCGTATTACAACCCCCTCCCGGATGCATTTAGTTAGTTAATGTGATTCTTTTCATGACTGTGCAGTTGGTAGAGACACTTCGAATCCAACAAATCAGTGATCTGATCTTCCATCTCTGCCGCATGTACTTTGGTGAGACATTACACCCCAAACTTGCATGTAATGTATGTGAAAAGCATGAATTATAAATGTCAGCAGAACACTGAAAAGAATCAATGACTGTATCATGCACACATGACATGCACACTCATCTCGCCATTCAGAATACACACACACACTAGAGAAATGCACCACAGATCGCTCGGGAATACTAATATCACTTAGATCAAATAAATAAAAATGCCAATGCATGCATCAAATATAAGACTTTTGAAATTCCTTTTTATCTCCTCGGCATAAAAATAAATAAAAACCCTCAAGGCCTGATTAATAACCGACTTCTCATTATAATCTTCAGCTTAAAAACAAAACAAGGATGGAAAAAAAAAAAACTTCCCCTGCAGGCTCCACAACACAAGTCAACTTTGTGAGTGAGCAGTCAATATATATATATATATATATATATATATATATATATATATATATATATATATATATACTGCTATATATAACAGACATGTGTGACCGACGTACCTTTCTCTTCCTTCATGGAGATGAACTCTTCTTCATCCATTAGGTCCCGTCACAGCTCGCCCTGTTGTGATGGTTCATTATCCGACATACATGTGGCTCTTCTTCACTTCCTGCTCCATTTCCGCCCAGGTGAGAAGTCCCGCGCAAATCCAGACGCGCAGGGGAAAAAAAGAATATCCGCGGTTCATTTTCTTTTAAAATTAAAGTTCAAATTGCTCTGAAACTTTAATTGGGGAGGCTGCAACAGTCCTCAAATGAAGCCATCGTCTACCGGTTATTCCCTCCAGAGTTCAACATGTGGCGGCACAGAGGACGTCGTGTGTGTGTGTGTGTGTGTGTGTGTGTGTGTGTGAAAGGATGTGACTTCAATCAATTTCACCTGGCGTCGCTTCACTTACTCGTCAGTCATGAGAGCTGTCGGCGCGACAACGCGTTTGACCTTACGGGCTGCCGTACATGCACCTGCTGTTGTGGTCCAGGTGGGGCGCTGTTTCAATCTTTTTTCCAAAGACTACATGTAAACTGAGGGATGGGAATTTGTAGGTTATCACAGTCCAGACAGGTATTCCTTTCGCTGAACAAACTTAAGTAAACACAAACATATGGTTATTGAGAACAAGACAGTAAGGAAAAAAATAACAACAATGAAACCAACATAGATTATAAAATGTTGGCAGTGGGCAGTGTAGTGAGTTACTTTATATGCTACTATACATGTGGTCATGTATTGTGTGCATGTAAACATGTCTAAGTACAGTATAAACATCATGCTTGATGGTTGATATATGCATGTTATTGCACAAAATGAGTATAAAACTAGTATATCATACTAATAAAAAAAGGTAAGTCCATTGCACAATGATCATTCTTCATATTGCATGACTGTTACTTAATCTAAAAATACAGGGTCTGTACCTTAACATATATGTATATATATGATATATTTATATATAATATAAAATATAATATATATAATTTTTGGGGGGAAAGGGGAATAAAATGTGGAAATAGCCTTATTGTCTTCATTACCTCACAACCATGATATAGATTCAACATGTCCTCACATGATTCTTTGCAGAATCTATTGAACTATTCACCTGGAGGTGTTTTGGTTCCGACACAAAAGATTTCTCGATGTTTTATGAATAATTCAGGGACTCTGAATGATCTCAAAAACTCCTTTCCAGTAAACTTTAAACAACAAGAGAACGGAATAGAAAAACCCCATCATCTGGATGAAGTTGCTGAAAAAGCTGGACAATAATGAAACGACAGGAACGCAGACGTTTTGCTGACACAGGTAGAACTCTCCAATCCAATTAATAATAAAATCGCCCCGCATCCTTCCAGATCCCCCCGCTCCTTCCTATTATGAAACTGTGTTTAATTCATGCTCAGAGAGCGATGAGCTCCCACGAGGATGCTCCTGCAACATCGATAAAAAAAAACAAAATTAAAACTTTAAAGGTCAAAGAAAGTTGAAAGGTCACCAGTGGCCAACCTTATTCACTCACAGATGATCTACGTCCCGTGTTTGCATGCAGGCACAACTCTGGGTTTGAACTAGGACGGGAGGAGAGGTGCGGTGACAACAGGGTCAGCTTGGTTGTTTATTAAAATAACAAATGGCCCGGTATGGGTGAAAGGGACCCTCATATTGGGGTTAATGATATGAAGCACGAATGAAAAATCTATGTAGGAAATGTATTTATGGATTTGTGTCTCTATATATGTGGCCAGCATTTAGAGGTAAAAGATGATGGGCACTTGCCAATTAAAAAAAGAAAAACGTTACAAATCTATGCTGATTTTGAATTATACATTCTTTATAAAGGAATTATAGGTTGTTTCTGATGGTTAGATTATTTATTCATGCATGTTCTACTGTGCCATCATTTTTTTTTATTTCATTCACTGTATTTTTTCTACCCTATATCTTGAAGCATAAAGATCCCTCTGAAGGACCATTATAACACCAATAACTTTCTGGTATAGAATATAATATATAAAACTTTTTAAAACTCTATTTACTCTTTTTTTTTACATTACTATATTATGTATTATTAAATGTTTTCTCCTTACCATGCATGAAGATACATGTAACATCTTTAAAAGCTGTTATTGAACGTGCTCTTAAAACAGAATTCTTTATTTGAATGCCACACCATCTACTTGCCAGCATTTAAAAATACTGCTGTTTTGTCATTATTAATGTTCATGTTTTTTGCATTCATGCTACATGTAAATATAACTGCATGTACCGCACTATGTTAGTTGCATAGCATCAACCTAACAGTGTACAAGGAGAAAAGGCTGGGGGAGTCCGTGTACTCTGAAATGGAGTTCAGCGAGCCGTGTGTGTGTGTGTGTGTGTGCGTGTGTATGTGTGTGTGCGTGTGTGTGTCTGTGCGTGTGTGATTTAGTGTACGGACATCGACAAGAACAGAGGAATTGCTGCGAGGGGGTGAAACATTAGAGGTGCGCAGAGGTTATGTAGCCTCGTGAGCAGTAGTTCTGAGTAATGGACAGTGAAGTGGGTTAGGTCACAGGTGACTCACTCTGGACAGAGTAACCTCTGACCTGTACTCTGGCAGATTTGTGGGTTTGCGGAGCAGTAAAAAATCCCCCCACCACCACCCCCTGACAGACCGTTAATACCTAGTGCCTCACAGAATCGGACGTGTGATGGATTGGGACAGTGCTGACATGGCGACTGCCATCTGGGAGTGTGTGATACAGAGGGAAGTGATTGACTGGGATTTAGTGGGAAGGGCGCCTGACTGTGTGGCCTGACAGGGACTGATAGCCTCCGCCATCATCGTTCTGGGTCACAACCGGGGCGGTCTGTGCGGGAGGTCAGGATGGGAGGACGGCAGCGGTGTGGGCAAAAGGTGTGAGAGTTTTTATAAACGGTATTTCCTCTGTTTGTTCTTGTGTTAAATGGGAAATCAGCATTTTTTTTTTTTTTTTTGCAACAGCATTTCCGCAAACAACAGCACTCTCCTCTCACCAGCAGCTGTGCACATCATGTCCAAAACCAACCAAACAGACAGATTTTGTTCAACATTATAACCCTATTAGTGCATTTTAACGCAGTGTGCAATTTAAACTGGCTCATTGGCCTCGACTGCAACTGGTGTCGCGATGCAATAACACCAGTAGCATCACGACACCACCGGCGTCGGCGATTACATTTTGTGAGCGCGACGTCCGTGTGGCATTTCACTCTGAGCAACATTGATCTAGAGTTGTGCTTTTTCTTCCCGCAGCCTAAGACGTTAATCCGTCTGCAATAAAGCGCATCATCAATAATGAATGAGTAGTCGGCCCTGCCAGTGTGGGAACAAAGAAATTATAACTTCTGCTATTGGTATCTCTGTCTCTGCGGTTCGTTTTAGTCTCTCCCTCTTCTTTTTTCAACTTCCCATCTATACCTGCAGGTCCCACCTCTGCTCCTTCCCTCTTTCCTTTTCACACCACAACCCTGTAATGCCTATAAATCACATGGTGATAGATTGGCCCCATTGGGAATGTCTCAACCCGAGGCCTCGGAGCAAGGGTATAGCTCCTCTTTTGTTCCGGAACCACGTCACGGGGGGATATTTACATGAAGGGCACGGATCCAAGTCACGCAAGACGGGAAGGAAGGGCTATTTTAACGGGAACAGTCCAAGGACAATAAAAGTCTGCGACAACAGATATTTTCCAAGGGAACAAATTGCAGGGACTGAGACCTCTGGTGGGAGTGAATACTACAATCGTCTCTATTTATATTGCAGCTAAGCGACTTCGCTGAGAGCGGCTCATCGCGGTAAAGTGTGTGTTTCACTTCAAGAGGCGTAACCTAGAAAGTGCAGCACACCGCTGCTGTGTGAACACTGGCACTCGCACCAGCCGGGCCCGTTGTTTCGCCTCCTGCGGCCTGCACCTGTGATAAGTGGCTTCCTACCACAGGTCACGGAGCTCAGGGCAGTTTTTTAGCATCGCCACGTTGCGCCAAGAGTTCAGTTTGACTCGTGTTTCACACCGCAAATTTGACACTTTCGGTTTCAGGTGACCTTCATCCCAACCACGCTGCCTCGTCTCGTCTTTCAGCGTCTTCACCGCTGCACGGGAAAGCCAAAGGCGACAAGGTCGCCGTGCGTCATCGCGACCTTGCCCAAAAGCCCCACGTGCTGCAAGTCGCTCATCGCCGAGTTTTTAACCCCAGGTTCTCTCGCTGTACGATCAAATATTCATGCATCACAGTGAGGGGTTCACAGTTATAGCAGCAGGAGTTACACAGTTTAACACAATGCCAGGTGGAGTTATCACCTTACTGTTAATGACTGTAGACACTATACTCTCCAGGCTGTAAAGGTGCTATACACACAGGATACGGGTGCTCCTGTGGAGGTCATGGGGTCAAAGATCTGCCCTCTGCTCCTTGCTGCAGCCGCCACTAACATCCTGGAATCCTCACAGTTTACTGTAGACTGACTTTCAAAGCATCACCACCAGCCGGAGGCACTGCCAGGTACTGTCCCAAAATGAGCAAGTGCCAAAAAGCCATTATATTGTGACACCTACTTCAGTCGCAGTCACAGCGAGGCTCTGTCGGTGTCGGTTCTGCCAGTATAGTGTCCAGACGACTATCACTTGTCAGTGAGGGGGGGGGGGAGGTTCTGTGCGGCTGACCTCACAAACACGGGGCTCTGGAGTTCGATGCCTCTGCGATGCATGATGTGTGGAACAGAATTTTATGCTAACAACCCGCCGGGTGTTGGATTTATGTTTCAATACACCTGCAAAGTTTGAAGTTGTGGTTGTGGAAACAGACAGACAGACAGGCTACTGTAGAGACATAGCAGCACAACATGGCGGGCCTAATGTAAAAGGCCCGGATCCCAATAAAGATCAACAATACATAGTTAGATTATTTTCATTTTTACCAATAGATGCCCCACTGGCCCTTTAATTATTTTAACTTTTTCTTTAGATCTATAATTACAACATAAAATATACTTGTAAGGGCTTTAATGTCAACATTTAAAACTGTTTTATTTGAAATCAAAGATGTTATTATTTCCACGAAGGATGGAAACACACAAACTACATATTCAAATTTGGTTCTCAGATCGCAACTTTGAAACGTGACTGTTCAGAAAAAAACCCAGAACATTTCTTCCGGCAGAAGAAACGTTCTCATCGCACAAAGATGCTTGAACAAAGCTGACACCGAAGTCGGTGCGTCTGCAAAGCATAAAAGCAATGCTTGAAACTATCCTTGACAACACGCATTAGGCTTCCAGGACTACTGGGCTTCTATAATAAAGAGAAGTAAAAGCAAACTCCCTCGCTGAGCCTGCCTGTAATTGCTTTTCATTATTAAGTGGTCAAAGGCAAGACCTGATTTAGCAACCTGAGGTTTCATTCTCCCTTTTTCCTCTGCGCCTTGCCTGCATTAGCCTCGGCAGCTCACGGGAGATGATTCCTGCGAAGGAATCGGGCGCAATAATGTTCAATGCACAGTGACAAGGAATAAGACTTTTTAATAAACGGAAATAAGGAGAAAATCCTGCCAGGAGACAGGACCTGGAATGTGTTTTTCGGGGCCGCCTGTTGAAAGTGTCTCGGCCTGTGACCGTGGAGGTTTTTTTGGTGGGGAAGGGTCCCTGCTCCAGATAAAGGTAAATAAAGGCTTTTATTGCCTTGATTCCTTCAAAGATAGACTCAGCTGTGTAATATAGCCACCAATATATCAGGGGATTGGAGGTAAGAAGAAATACATCACGCGAGGATTTTTACTTTCTCTATTCTTCAGGTGATAAAGCATATGCAACGAATAGCTTGAAAGCAATATAAGAATGTTCTTTATTATTCTGCGGCCACAGGAAAATAAAATGTCCCTGCTACATGATCAGTTTGTTTAATTACTAATGTCAAAAGCAAAGCTACACGAAACCCTGTTTGTCTTTCTGTGACAAGATTATGTATTTTGCAGGAAAATGCATGGTGTCATGATAAAGGTGTTTTGTGGTCGTCGTGTCCACGCTGAGCAGGCGGTGCTCCAATTACTGATTACAGGCGAACTCATAACTTGTGGACGCGTCGACTCAGCCCGATAATAAGGTCATATCTGACGGCAGAGACTTTCTTTTCATTACCTCCGCCTGACACTTAATGTGTCTGCACACATGCAGTCGCCCTGACACGTATCGATTCAGTATTAAAGCTGCTCAGCCTCAGATCAATGCGCACGTACTTTTCCCCCGTTTGTAGCTTTTAGTGGGCACAGCTGAGTGCTCGCCGAAATTACTTTTTTTTTATTATTTGTGTCTTATTAGCAGTTATATGACAATATGGCAGAGATTTTATTCCTCCACATGTTTACATTTTTCTAATGTAGGGCTCTCATGCAGCAAGTGGATCGACCTGTCATTCAGGAGCAAGGTCGCTGAAAAGTCAATCTCCGCATCAATTCTTTTGGTACTATTTCCTCGACGACCTCCACAGCTAAGGGTGAGAGTCAGTCGATTACACTGCTGTCAGTCCGATCAAAAATTCCAGCGTGTTTCTCTGCATCTCCCGCCCTGGAAAACTGTATTTTGTGCATTCAGGGTCTTTTGTTTTGTTTCATGCACGGCATGGGACACCTTCTGTCCTTAGACGCCCGGACTCGGAAAGTCTGAACAAAGGAAAAGGAAAAGGAAGAGAACCCTTGTAAAGATCAAAACAGATGAGGCAGATGTCGTGTGCACATGAGGATGGAGACAACAACAGTCAAATTGCATTTTGAACAGATTGATTGATATGAAAAGTAAATCTAGAATATCAGTCCAAAAGTCTACGCCATTTACGTACAAGCATCAATGTCTCTGTCTGCCTGGAGTTGTTTTTTATACTGTACGTCATCCAGGATGTTCTTAGGCAGGGAGAGTTTTAACTCTGCATGTGAGACCAGTCAGAACAACAGACAACTTAAGTTCAGTTTGTTTTTATTATGAATAATTGTATTGCATATTCCCTATGTGGACCATGGGGCGTCAGGCAAACTGTTTGGGTTCGGCGTATTCCTTATATTTTATATAATACTCTTTAATTATATAATGGGAAAATCCCCATGGTCACCAAAGGCTTCAGTATTTAAATTCCACTTATATTACATACATTTATATACATTTTTCATCCTCTAATGTCTATCTTTTGCATTTATTTTTCCAATTCTTCTTTTTAATCTCATAGTAATTATGAATCTTTTTTTAGACTCAGCCTCAAGAGTCCGCCACCTTGCATTTCACTGCAAATACAGTATCGGTATGAGCATGTGACAAGTTTTAATTCTTCAATCTCAAACTTTGCCCACTTGAGAGAAAAGCAAGCGGCTCTACCAGTTGAGGCAATAAGTTGCAGCTTTAATTATTGCAAAGCAGCTGCCCGGTAAAAAAAAAGAAATGTGGCAGGGAAGAACAGACAGAGAGACAATATGTCGCAGTGAGGTTTATTTATTAGATAATATATTTGCAGATGGCCATATGATGCTGCATATGGCCGCATCACTCTCCTCTTGTAAATAAATGGGGCAACAAGCAACTGTGTGGATATTTTACGCTCAGCGCTGTGGCCGCAATGCATGCAATATCAGTCATTTGAGTAGAATAACTTTACAAGATTTAAGAGCATAGATATAAAGATGCACAATAGGCGTGGAAATGGATGTTGTCGCATCGGTTTGTATCTCGGAATCAGAAAGATGAACAGCCTCAGAGCCGGAGACACACGAGCCTCACCCACAGCCCTCGGTCAAAAGAAGAAGCTCAGCGTGAAGGATTTAGTGGCGTCTAGTGGCGAGGACGCAGATTGCAAGAGACCAAAAGCGTGGCGGTACCACATGGAAGACGACCAAGGCTCATTCTCAGCATGATGAAAACACACTGACAAGTCTCAGGGGATTACACCCTAGTGAAAACATACTTGTGAATATTATTTTCCATTTCTGCCAATACGTCCCCCTGAATTAAACATACTGTACCTTTAAATCACATTAGTGATGTACAGAACCTGACGTGGTTCTGTACAGCAGTGTGTTTTTTACTCCAAACATGTCCTTCATGTAGTAGACCGTGTCACATGTCGCTTCTTGTAAAAGGGAGGTCAAGGAAGATAGAGGGGGGGAAAAAATCCTGCTCTCTCTCGCCACTGTAGTGTCAAAAGAAAACTAGCTCATGGTGCAACCAAGAGGGGAAAGAAAGGCCGAAGCATGATTGAGAACATGTGAATGCTGAATCGTTGGCTGTAAGCAGGCTGGAAATGAATTTGACGAATACAGAGCGACTTCCATAATCTGCCCCATCAGCAGTGGCTGTCCTTTCTTGGAGGCCGCACCGAAGAGACAAAAAAAACAACCCAAATCACCGCTGCTAATGTAATTTACACTGATTATGCAGGAGCGGAATGAAATTTGCAAACTCAGCAACTTAACGGTCACGATTTTTTTCTAGGGCCTTTAACGTTGTTTGTGTTGTTTCCAGAAAAAAACAGGCAAGGAAATGGAAACATGCCGGGGAGCTCTGAGATGCATAGTGGAACCATTTCCTATGATATATTTGACTCCACTCTTTGCTCACTTGGTTCTGGATTTATGTGTTTGCAGAGCGGAGGTACACATCGGCAGGCTGACGGGCCCGGCAGCCCGTCTTCACTGCACGTCATTGTGCGTATTTGCCGGTGTGCCGTGGAAGCAGAGTATATAGGTCCTTCGGGCACAACGACTCCCGAGCTGCAAAACTCCAGTAACACTTGTGGCGTAGAGAACAACTTTATTGTTATAAAAAAAAACGCTACGTGGAATCCATATGCATGATGTGGAACAAAAACATGACTCAAAAAACAACGGATTTCAGCTCTGGACTTCATCTCTTCCTGTCATTTTTTTTTTTTTACTGTCTATTCTCTAATGAAGGCGATAAAAAAAATATACCCTCAAGATATCTTCCATCTTCAGCTTCTCTGGCTGTATGTTACCAGATTTCGGCCTCCATGTCAACACAGTGGAGGTGGATTAAGAAAAGTTTCTGATGCCAGCAGCTGAAGAGGAGAAGAAGGTCTCCTCAGCCGGCACAATGGGAGCGACTGAATCAATGCTCTCCAAAGTCATTTTATTGACAGATGCCTTATGAACATAAAACCACTTTCCAAAAAGAAGGATGATAAAACAGTTTTCATAGTTGCCTGAACCGGTCCCTCAGCGGGGAAAGCGTTATGCGTGTGGCTTTCTTCTCTCGGCAGACTGTTATTAATAAAAGGCCCCGGATGTTCCCTGCGGTGACTCACAGTGGTGCCACGAACATGTAGGGGGCCTCGTGTACTCTCAATTAGACGAAACCGGATGCCGGCTGATGTGACGCTTTATTAAATCTTACCATTAAGTGTGTGCACCCTCCCTCTTGCAATACACAAGGCTCACCGTCGCGGGATGGTCTGAGGACACGATCGAGAGTTCCCGTCAGCTCAGGGCGGCTGTGTGACTGCGAATGTGATGATGTGAGAGACAGCAAATTCTGCTCGCACACAGTATAGCGCCGCATCCATTAAATGTGGGTTCAACAACCCGGAATGACACCATGTCTGTGGCTGACGCAAGGCGTCCATATTTGCTTTGTTTTCAGTCAGACACCGTGTGTGGTTTAAGCTTCCTCGCCGTCTGTCTCCTCTACGCGAGCTGCTCGAATCACAGGGTAATCCACGGAGCGCTGCGATAACGGGACCGCCTGTTGCTGGGAGTTTTAACAGTCTGCTGAGCCTGGTACCGCTCACCACAGCTCGCTCACCCTGTGCGATGCCAGACAAACACAGAGGCTGTGCAGTGCGGTGTCAACTTCTCCTATGATCATGTATCTAGCCGCCAGTGACTCGTTGGCAATGACGTGAATAAAAAAAAAAAGTGACGTCTTGTGGAAATCGGTGCTGGGGGCAAGTTGATGAGTGAAGCTCTCCAACTTACTCGTGCTAGTTTTTTTTACTTTCCTGTGTGAAAGATATGGCATCACTGCAGTCTTTTTGATAAAACAACTTTTCTCAGCAATCAGTGGTCCGCAGAGAAGAGCCAACACCGGACAGGCAGATACGAATGGAATAAGGGAAAGGAACACGAGCACAGAAAAATGTTGAGAGGGGCCAGTGTTAAACCATTCGTAAAAATCTTTTACAAAAAGAAACGTTTGGGGATTTAAAAGAAGCTAAACACTCGGTTTGGCTAAATTCAATGGGCAGCGAGATCCAGAACTCGGGGGCTCTAACAGCAAAAGCTTATTGTGTGTGTGTGTGTGTGTGTGTGTGTGTGTGTGTGTGTGTGTGTGTGTGTGTGTGTGTGTGTGTGTGCGCGCGCGCGCAGTAGGGAAGAGGAGGGCCCATCACGCCGCAGCCCCCCCCCCCCCACTAATCACATCACCCACCACAGCATCTAATAAAAAGAGAGGCTGGAAATGAAGACAAATTGATCCTCCAACTTATCCCATCATGTCGGTTTGCCGCCACAAATCCAAGAGAGACAGGTGTTTCTCAAATGATCCAAGAGCCAGTGTGTGTGTGTGTGTGTGCGTGTGTGTGTGTGTGTGTGTGTGTGTATAATCACTGTCTCGCAGTATAATAATCACCAGCAACCTCATCTCTGTAATGATTCGTATCCAGAATCACAATCACTGGACAGGAGCCATCGCCACACCGAGACGCGGGGAAGGGGGAGGGGGAGGGGGAGGCGGCGGTGGCTCTGAAGCTCGTCGGAGGACGCCCCGCCACACGGGCCCTTCCACCCTGCCTCAGCTGTCAGCAGCATCGTGGTCCAGCTCACCGAGCGGCCCTTTGCATGTCCACGCCGTCCCGTGGTCACCCGCCATTTGTTTTGTTCTTTTACAGCATCATGAATTACGTCCGACGCTACATGCGGTGTTGGCTGTTTATATTCAATTATCCTCCTCTATGGATGATTGTACGTTTGATCGGGAAGTATATTGCAGGAACGAGTGAGATTCTTCTCCTCACCACATCGTCCATTAGGGGAACTTGTAATTCCACTATTTACAACACGATGAGTCATGTGAGGGGATGAGATGAGCCGGGAGAGGCGTCGGAACTCGAAAGTGGGATTTTACTGTTGGAGGACAGACACAGGCCCTTTGTCACCCCCCCCCCCCCCTCCCCCTCCGGTGTCCTAATGAATTGGTTTTAGCCCGTTTTGGTGCAAATTATCCTTCCCTCTCCTCCTAATTTTTCCAATTTGCTGTGTCATTTTATACCTAATTGAGGACTGCAGTGGGCTGTATTACTCGAACAAATAGGGTGATATAGTTTATCGAAGGTCTGCTTCATACAGAGGAGCTGGTGAGCCAAACATCAATTGTAGACCGTAGAGGAGACGGGGGATTTTTCCCGGAGGCTGGGGGAGCATTGCAAAGAGGCTTTAATTATTTCTCAAAGGCAATCCCCGGCGCCGCTGCTCCAGCCGCTTGTTTTATGGTCACTTTCCCCTTTCTTTCTTTCTTTCTTTCTTTCTCCGACGGAGGTAATGAATGGGGGTGAGAATTCACTTTACTTTCGTCCGTGCTCCGGCGCGCCCTTTCCTGGTCTTTCCGAAACTCATATTTGTCTAAGCAAATGAGAAAAAAGCTCGTTTTTCAACCTGCCCGGACCAGGTTGAAATACGCTCGAGTCGGTGCCTCCACTGTTAACGCTTTCCACATCGAAACCCCGTGTACGGACACTGTTGTTGTTGTTGTTCCTCCTGTTAGGAAACTTTAAGTTTGTGTGCCCTCGAGTGTGAAACCATTCCAAGCAAACAAAATGGCTGACAAGTCAAGTTGTACTGTTGGCACAAATTGACGCATGGCCCGACGGAAAGATTCCCACCTCCGTTTCTAATTAACTTTGGGGGAACATGCATATATATATATATATATATAACACACAGGGAAACTGATATCAAGTGATAGTGTTAGGGTCAATCGTGCAATGTCTACACCTCAGAAAGAATATTCATCCAACCACTACACAGAAAAGGATGCAAAGAACAAATTGTACAAGGCAACAGAAGACAGGTCAGTTTGCAAAATCCAACTCTCTCTTTGTTCATGGCTAAGACACAGACACATTTCTGCTGCTCTGAAGGTTAACCTGCGTTCAGTTCATACTCCAAATGTTGACTCAACAACTTCCATGTGTGTTCATGCAGAACTCCATCTCCCTGAGCTAAAAAAACCCTGTAATTTGGCAACACTTTTTAAAAACCGCTTTGAGCCCATGCCTCAACGTTCTCTGGTGTTTTGAAAAGAATAAAGTTCACACTTCATTGTTCATAGTTCTCAACTGTGATCTGAAATCCCATCTCTTACTCTTCAAATAACCGTCGAGCTACTCTCAGCCCTCTCGTCTTAAAGCGACAATTCAGCTGCTTTAAGCTCCTTCGACGTTTCAGACGTTAGGTTTGCTTTCGGGATTGGGCATCGACTCATTTCAGCCGCTATCCTCTCGTACGCCTCGGCCGACACGTTGCTGCTACAGGTAATGAACTCCCTTTTCACTGGCTCAAAGCCCTTCAGCTGATTTCTGGAGCATATGTTTCTTAACCTTTGGTTGGTTGTCGGTTGGTTGTCCTGCGTGAAGACGTTCACCTGCACAAATCAATTTGTTTCACTTGTGCGCGGCCCACAGATGTAAGTGCTCCCCTTTGAATCACAGACTTGCAAAACACGCGCTGCTGCGTCACCCGGACCAATTTGACAGCATTATGGGGCCACGATGGGACTTCTCCAGCAACAGTTTTTGCCTCCCCGCCTGCCGCCTCTCCTCCGAGCGAGTCGTTGTATGTTCAGGGCCTGTAATTTCCGCAGGGTTTTGTCTTTGGCAGATGTTCCCCCTCCACCTCTGCCACCGTCAGGGTTTGCCTGAGCGACAGAGGGGCCCGCCCATCAAAGCGCCATAAGGACCCCGCTGGCCACCAGACGAACACATGGCCATGAACGCGTCGTGTGGGGGCAGTTCAGGCCCATTTACCGCTTCCTGCCCTCTGCCACTTCACGTCACCTTCTCGTCCCCGTGTCCTTGCAACTCTCCCGTCACGGTAAAACAGACGGGAACAAAGCGCCGGGGGGTTTTGTGCCGACAAAACCGACTCAGCGAGAGAGGAGTCTCGACCCCTGGCTGACTCGATGGGAGCTGAGTGAGAGACGGTGGCAGACGGAGGTGGGGGTACATGAATAAATCGATTAGCGGCGCACTTTGACGGATGGGATTTTTAGGAGGCCTCGACGCACCGCAGAATTAATTTCGCTGGGAGAACATGCCTCGGCCGGGTTCATTCGTCTTGGCGGGGGGAAAAAATTGGCAGTTTCCCCGGGTCCAGGGGCTCAGTTAACCAGCGGCTCCGGCAGTTTGTGAGGCCACGGTGGAGGGGAGGGCGGCTTTGTTGAGGAATACTGCACATTTGTGTCAAGCGTGTGTTAATGATAACAGATTTGGGGAATGGAAAATGAGAGACTGTGGGAGGGTGAGGTTGGTTGGTAGGAAGGTGGGTTCGGGCTTCGGAGATCGGATTGGCGCTGCCGACGGAACAAAGGACAAGTAACGAAAGGCAGCTGTAAAGACTGCACATAGCTGAGCATGTAGCAGAGCCTCCTTCCGTAATTGTCCCAAAGTGTGAAATTACGAGCCGTCAAATCCAAACAGTGAGCCGAAAGACAAACGCAAAGTTAGTGTACGAGGATAACGCTGGCAGCGAGTTGCTTGCGACAGAGCATCTCGGCACCGTGTCGCTCCCTCTCGCCCACACCCCGGATCCCAGTCCCTCATCCCGAACATCTCGGCGGGTGATTTATGTAGCCGCGTTGCTCTGTGACCTCAAAATCCGCCCCATCCATACCGCACCTGTCAACCGTGCCACTGCCTGCGTGCTTACTGAGAAGCGAGCCATCCGTGCAAAATGGCAATTTTCCACCCACCTAGAGAATAAAAAAAAGAAAGAACCCAATCCATTCAGAGGCAACGCTCGGGGGGAAAAAAATAAATCCTATGATATGTAGAGCAGGTGCGCGAGGGCTTGGCGCTCGGCTAACGAGGGAACCGAACTGCATGCACCGCTGACCACAACATCTGTCGTTTGTTGGGGTTGCAGAGTTTGGGCTTTTTTAAAAAAAATAATATTTGTTTTGCCTCTGCAACACAGTTTGCACAGCAAGAGACAGCAGATGATAAAGCGCTCGGGACGGATACAGATGGAAGGTGCCGGGCCCCAGTGTTCGGCTCGGGGCAGAGATCCCGCGGCGTGGCACGGAAGCGTATGATGCGTTCAGAATCCAGCGGGGGATTTGTGAAGAGTTATGCTCGTCCGCCTGGGCCCAAGGTGAGGCCCGGGTCTGACCCAGATCACCGTCACCCAGGTGGGAAGCCTAACAAGCTCATCAGGCCTAACGGACCTGAACGGGAATTCTAATTGGCAGCGCTATGATGTCGACGGAAGTCAGAGTGCAGGTGTCCTGTGCCAGGAGTGGAAAGAGGGCCGCCACTTCCTGCCAAGAGCGCGCCACGTGACTCGCGAATGTCCCCTCGGTGTGAACAAGGTCGCGAAAAGGACAAGAGGAACTTCTTGCATAAGCAAAAGCAAGAGTTGGTTAACCTACAGGAGGAACGTCGCACACAAAGAGAAAGTCACAGAGCCGCTTCCTGGCAGCTCTGGCAAGACTTTTTTTAAAACATAATTATTAACCTTTCTATAAAGCTGAATAATGTAGCACGACATTAGAGATTTTCATTGTCTCCTGTAACTTATGTATATTATGTATTGAAACTCAGGGACGAACCATGTGTTTAAATATTCAGATTAACGAGAACACAATAATACAACGTTAAAAGGTCAGTTCAGCAAATTGACACATCTCAATAATAATTCTTCTCCTTCTACTGTGGAAATACTTAAAGCTCAATTCCTGCCTTTTTATTTTTGATCTTTGGCCTGAACAGATTGATTTGTTTGACTACTTAGAATAATGAGGAAAAGCCCTGACAGTACGCTGGAGCAGTTTCGAGTATTCGAGGCAACCAAAAGTTTCACAGTGAAATGCTGCCACCTACTGGTCACTATGCAAATGTACAGTCAGTTTGGAGAGGCATGAACTGTGCACATACAGTAAAAAACTTGTCCAGTGAGTACTGCCAAATGAATAATATCATGTGTTGAAGCCACTTATCGAACCAAAAAGAAACACGGTTTTAAGATTGTATACAAAACCCTTTATCAGTTTTGCAGACAAAGATTCAAGTATGTACACGAAGTATGCAATTGCACTTATAATGGAAATGATAACTACTTTATAGAGAGGTTGAGTGGAAACCAAAAAAAAGTGGGATTAGACATTATTTACAAAAGAAATCAAAGAATAAACAGTAAAATAATCTTACAAGTCTTGTACAGCAGAACAACTAAAATCTACCCCCCCCACCCCTTAAAACCTGACACCCTGAAAAAAAAACCATCTTATAGTCGGTCCAGTCAGAGCAGCAGCGAATAGTTCACTCTGATTTTCCACACAGTGTTGTGAGGCGATTCTGTCAGTAGTAAAAAGAAAGAAAAGAAAAACAGAAATAATGAGAAAAGGGGTCTCCACAGTGACATTGCAGGAATGTTGGACAGAGGTGATCGATAAACCGACTGTACCTTCAGCAGACGAATGCTCTTCAGGGCAGTTTCGTCCAGTAGTGACAGGTCCACCGAGTCCATCTGACTGGCCAACAGCTGGATGCTCTGGTTCGACACATTTCAAGACATGTGTAAGTAAATTACTCTGCTCTCGCTAATACAAACATATTGATGATGATAATATCGTCCTGTTGGACCCAGAGGTCTGAGACCCGGTTCACTGAGCACTCACCTCTCCGTTGCCGATGGGGACGTTGATGACGATGTCCTCGTTTCCTGCTGCGATGGGAGATCCGTTGACTGAAATGCTGTAGACCCTCTCCTTGTGGCGGGGAATTCTCACAGCAGGGGTCTTAGGAAGCCTGAGGAAAAGAGAGAGCCATGGTGAGTGATAGGAATCTGCTCACTGGAGGGGGTAATGTCTTTGATTTTGAAGTGAGCGAGTTAGAACAAGTCTCCGGTCGGCCACTAGTGCTCACCTTGGGTCGAAGCGCGGGGTGATGAGGGGAGTGGGTCCCATCATCAAGGAAGAATCCATGATGCTCCTGGCAGGCGTCACCATGGGTTTCCTGGAAGATCTGAACCCACACAGAGACGAATGTTAGAATCACAAAATTGAGAGGGGGAGCTAAAGGAAAGAAAGATAGAAAAATGTCTGACCGTCTGATGGAGGTGCTCTGCTTGCTGACTGCCAGCGCCTTGGCTCTTTTTGACGTAGTCGGGGGCTTTCGTGTTGCTCTCCCCTAAATAAAAGAACAAATGTTTAAACGACACAAAGGGGCTGTTGCGCACAAATAAAATTCCCTTACATTCAACGATCAGTGAGGCTCTTTTGTTTCTTTTGCATGTGAATGAATGAAAACCAGCCGCTCACCTTCTTCGTTATGCCCGGACTGTTTTCATCCTCTGAGCTGGATTTGGCTCCACCTTTTTTCTTTGACGCTGTGGGTTGGAGAAAATGAAACGTGAAAAAATGAAAGAATAAACCATCCTCAGAACCTCAAATGATTGACTGGATTGAATGAATTTGTTTGTTTTTTTTAATCATCCATTGAATCCAAATTAGCATAATCATCAATAGTACTCTGTTTCTAAACTTTGTTTAAGAATATACTTGAAAACTAAACACAGGAAATAGTTTCGGCTTACTTTTCTTGACTGATTTCAGAAGGACTGCGTGGTCCTCAGCTACAACGCTCTCAACAATGGCAGCTTCCTCTTCTCTCTGTGAACAGACAGACGTGAATCAGAAACTGAATCCATGTTTCATACGGCACAGGTTGAGTCTGAACAAGCCAAAGAGAACCTGAAACTTCCTGAGACGTCATGCTATGAGATACGAAGATGATCAGCTCACCTTTGTAGCGTCCACCTCCGGTGACTTTGGTTTCTCAGACTCTACAGAGAGTGGGGGGGTAAAAGATGAGTTAAGGGATAAACCTGCAAATTATCTGATTCTTTTTTATTAGAAACATTTCACTACTGATTAAAAAAAAAATGCAACTAAAAAGTAGAAGAAGTAACTGGGTTTCATGGGACTAATGTTTGTGTCCACTCACTGCAGTGCTCCATCCAGGGCGTCTGCCTCACAGCCTTGGGGAGCTTGATCAGCGCCATGTTGTAGCTGTTGTCAACATCTTTCAGCAGCTGCTTGATCTTCTCCTGGAGCTGTCCAACTCTGGTCTTCACTGGAAAAAACAACAACAAGTGTTGGTGTTAAAGCAGCGTCACAAATCACACTACCCAGTTGGTCTATGAGGTAAAAATGAAGATGAATTGTCTCGACTTTGACAAACTAAATGCTTTAAAAATGCTACTTATGTCATGATGCATGAGTATTAGTTATCCATTAATATGTTTAGCACCACTGATAAATCACCAGGGCCAATTTCAAGCCTATTGTAGATGTGTCAGTTTTTGCAAATAAGATGACTTATAAATTAAAAGGGAATTTTCTGTACAGGCCAAAGATAAGTAAGAGAGACAATACCAGTATAAGTTTGTCTGCTGCACCATTTGTTCAGCTGTACAACTCTTAAATACTCAAACAGTTGGTTGATATATTGGAATATGACAACATATGTTTCAATATTCATCTCTCAAGTTTCAATATATTAAATAGACTCTAAAATATGATGTAATTTAATAGACTTGGGACCATACACCTGATCAGAGGTGGAATGTGACCATGTCCATTTACTCACCTACTATACTTCAGTATAAATTCAACATATTCTAACATGAGCATTTCAATTTTGTGCCACAGCAGCTCCGAGCGACGTATTGTACTTCTGCTCCAATACAATAACATGACAGCTTTAGCTAATAGTTGCATTACAGATGAAACATTTTGCATACAAACATATATGCTGAGAACAGTTTAACAAAGATGAATACAACAACAAAGATGAATACAACAACAAAGACGAATACAAAAGGCCCGGATGGAGAATTCGCCATTTTTTTCTAGCTTGCTTTCATAATGAAGTATAAAGAGTGTGTTTGTACAAGTGGCTTTTCTAAAAAATCTTTAGGATGTCCAACACAGCGTCGCCACGAAGGAACCCCGATCAGAGAAGACCGCCATGACTCGAACACACTCACCCTCGCTGTCGAAGTCCTCCAGGAAGGCTTCGAGCTTGGCCGACCTGGGGTTGTTCTTCCGTGGTTTAGCGGTCTTCTTCCTGGGAGCCATGTCTGCGGGCACAAGCTGCGGGGAAAACGACTCGATTTACACCACGCGACACGGTGATATCTCCATGTTACACTGACATCTTTTTTTTTTTCTTAAACGACGACCCTCACAGTCAAATTTAACGTTAGCGTGCTAACCGTTAATGCTAGTCGCCTAGCAAGAGTCATATCCGGCCTCGCAATTCGGCTGACTCGCTTTATTCTATCGTTTAATTCACACGCACAAACAAGCCATAAACACTCTACCAACTGTTTTATTAATAAATATACATAATGAATATTTCACAAAAGACTCATTACCTGGTTATGTTTTTTGCTCCTCAGACACTCGGCTCTCCCTTCTTCACAAGGCAGTTTTCAAATCTACGCGCGGGGAGGGGCCGACACCCCCTATCAGCCAATTGCGGCGCGCGTTTTTCTCTGCGTCACGGTAAAATAGTGTTTGACCTATCATAGCAAAATGCGTCAGCGTCCACGCTGGGGAAACGGAAGCGAAGTTTAATGCTGCCTTCACGTAATATTGTAAGTATGGTAAAAATGAGTTGCCCATTTGGAAATTGCACATGAACGCCCCCCTCAAGTCGTTATTACGAGTGGGAAAAATGAAGTCGTTAATACGAGTGGGAAAAACTCGGGAGAGAATTTTGATGTCCGAGTTTCCCGGATTGGGGTGAGCAGTATCTTTTAACATGTGAAGAAGAAGACAGATTCAGTAATGGATGGTACATACTTCTTTATTTTTAACAGTGCAACACGGATTAGGTGTTGCTTGTGTACATGCAGTAATTTTAATCTGTAATCAATGTACTATTAACAATACATTTTTTAAATAAATTCTTTCCGACAACAAAGCACCTGAACATGACATTGGTAATTCTCTGACTCGTAATCCCGACTTCACGAGTGGGAAGTAGGATCTTCCGACTGGTACGTGAAGGCGGCACAAGCAACATGGTGGAGATGTGATGTTTCCAGCGGCGACATGGTCACAGTTTAAAGACTCGCAGCAATCGTATTAACGAAGCTATTTGCTCTTTAATCGTAAAATACATTTTGGAATACAATGGTTCATTTATCGGACACGTGCGGGCTTCTTTTCAGGTCAGCTAATGTGTAAAAAGACAACAGCAGCAGCAGCACAGAAATGTCCAAACTCGCACTGTCGTCGCTTCACGAGGCACTGAGGAAAAGCTTCAAGAGTCTGGGAGACAACCAGAGAGTGTGGAGGAGCGTGTTGGCCGAGTGCGGCCCGCCGATGGCGTCTCTGGGCAACTTGGCGGAGCAGTCGCGGGCGCTGGCCAACGTGCAGATCTCCAACACGCCGCTCAGAGACTTCCCCGACCTGGCGGACCGCCTGCGCTTCAAGCTCGCACTGGCGACGGATGCCGCGCTGGGCCAACTCAACGACAAGATGTAAGTGGAAACGGCGAAGCGCAAATTCAAACTGTAGTGATGACGTACAGACTCACCTCTCCATACTGTTCACAGTCTTTACCTGTGATGTACAAAAATCACAGACGTGACTTAATGAATCTGTCGATCATTAGTTGTTGGTAGGCCTGTGATAATACGATAATAATAATAATAATAATAATAATAATAAATTTACTTTATATAGCACCTTTCAGAAGTAGCTTCACAAAGTGTTTTCACAAAAACATACAAATCACAGACAATTAAAATCAGCATTCCAACAATAATACGGTTTTCAGGTAACATATCTGTATAAAAAAAGGAAATAAAAAGACGATATAAAAAGAGGATAACTACTTTTTGTTGCACGATATTGTCCCAGAAATTATTGCGATGAAGAATATTATCAAGATTTTAAGACAATTTTTTTGATACTAATCGTGTGAGCTTGCAGTATATTGATCCTACACGATTTTGTGCTACTGATGAGAAAAGTGTTATTAAAAGTTTAGGCCCAGTCAAACAAACAATCCATCCATTTTTTATAGACCAATAAATTATTTGATTACGACTTATGTCAACAAACATGCATGCAACACAATGGCTGTTATTGAGGTCAATAGAAATAATTGAGGTCATATTCATGAATCGTATAATTAGTCAATAAAGTAGTTATTGTCACAGGCCTAGTTGTTTGGTCCATGAAATGTCACAAAAGGGTGAAAAAATGTCCCAAACCCCCAAGATGATGTTTTGTTTTGTCCACACACCAAAGGTATTTAGTTCACTGTCATGACGAAGCAAAGAAACCAGAAAAATATTTACATTTAAGAAGATGAAATCTGAGAATTTTCACTTTTTTTTTCTTCGTAAAAACTACGTGAACAGATTAATCGATTGTCAAAAAAAGTGCCGATTAATTTAGTAGTTGATCACTAATCGATTAACAGTTATGGCTCTAGTTAAGTGATTTGATAAACAGTATACGCCACTTACGTCTCACTGCCACGCAATCCACTGGCACGTGCCAATGAAACAAGAGTGGCGCACCATCGGTGCACGCCGGTGAAAGATGGTATCTGCCAATGGAACAGGAAATCACACAAAGGCAGCAGCATATCAGGATCAGCAGTGAAAAGAGAAGTCACATCTGTGAGTAAAATGTGACGGTGTGACATACTGTTGTTAAGTGCCATAAGCCAGTAGAACAACGGTGGCTTTGCCTAAAACTGAATTGGCATATGCCACTGAAAAAAAAGCTCATTCCTCACACATTTTCTGTGTATCTTGTTCCCCTTAAGTATCACGACATCACACATAGCAACTTCATCATATTTACACACAACTTTTCCCATGTGGCACTTCTTGACGCCAGTTTGAAATATATTTCACTTGAGCTCAAAATCAGCTGAAAACTATATTTTGGATTTTTATCACATATACAGTCGATCAATCCGTCCATGCGTCCCTTTCCTCCCGCTTTCCCTCAGGTCTTCTCTCCAGTCTGTGCGAGATGCCGTCGGCAACCAGGTCTCCGCCGTCCTCCAACTCTACGAGCAGAACGCAGACGGCCTGGACGTTGCCGCCGTGACCGAGCGCTCGGCCGCCACCCCGTCTGTCGCCGACATGCTGGAGTGGCTGCAGGATGCCGAGCGTCACTATCGACGACAGTATCCTTTAATGTTTGCGTTGGTCTGGGTCGTGCGTTATGATAGGTAGGGTGTTTTTTTTTCTTTTTGCTTCTCCTTAACTCGTGTGTTCAGATATTTGAGGAGGAAAACGCTGCTTCAGACGCTGAGAGCCGACAATCTCTCCCTCTTAGAATCTGCTCCCAAGAGATGGAAATCCTTGGACTGTCCGAGTGCAGAAGACTGCATCACAGGTAAAGGGATTAATGTTGATGTGCACAAATAACTGTTCTCTCTTACAGTAAGGTTTTATTTACTTTGCAATGTTGCTGTGAAAACAAATGACTACTGTGTAGCTTTTTCTAAGATAAGATAGGACATATGATAGCAAAAAATAGTTTAGAAAGTCTAAAACAACAGCAAAAATGTCAGAAATTATGACTTGTTTATGTCCGTTATTTACTTTACTTATATTGACTATTAAAGGGGCTTTGTTATCTCCTATAGCTGTCCGTGTCAGAGGAGTGTGGATGCATCCATGTACGTAGGTGACCTAATCACTTCTCTGTCCTCTTTCAGATACACTTTGCAAAGTGTCCTTCCTCATGGAGTCCCAGTGAGGAGGGTTAAAACTGACACGAGTGGAACTCAGGACCAGCTTGTGATTTATGTTTTCGGGAGCTTTTTAAAGAAGAGGCTGGAGGAGAAGAACCGGATGGAGAAAAACTCAACGGACTTAAACGTGAAATGGACTGGATTTCTATTTAGTTTGGTGAAATGTCTCCTGATCTGTTCTTGGATGGGAAGTATGTACACGCACAAGACTGTATAAACCTATATATATATATATATATATAGTGTAAAAAATAACCCAAAGGAAATCGATTATTCAGAGAACACTTTACCAAACTTATTTTATTTCACATTTTTCATGTACCGGTATGCAAATCTCAGTCGAGGCTTCACGTGTCCGATCAAGAGGTAATGACACTGTCAAAGAATAACTGATCAAAAAAAAATATATCACTGCATTCCCCACAACACAAGCCATCATTAAAGCCGCCTTAACAATCGTACTCTTTTTTTTTTTTGCGAACGCTGTGGATTTGACAATGACGGGCAACGGGGCTTTCTTCAGGCATTCCCATAAATAAATCACAGTGCAGTCAAAGTCAAATTTCAAACAAGTGTGAATGTTTTTCTTCAGTACTGAAGTCAGGGTTTAACATTACAAAGAGATAAACAAACTGACCAAAATATAGGTTGAATATAATAAATATATAGATCTCAATTTGTAGGTTAAATGTCACAGACCTCAAACCTGGGACAGTAAATTTGGGAAAAGAACCAGAGACAAACATCTCTCCACCGTCCTCCTCCTATACATACTCCTTCATCGGGAGACTGTTGGATGTGATGGGTTTCGGGGGGTCTGGTGCCGAGGCGGGTGAATTAGCGAAGCTCCGGCCTGCGTAGCCCCTGCGGTACCGGCCGTCCCTCTCCATGAGGGGGCAGGTGCTGCTCAGCACCGCCCCGCTGATCATGAGTATGACGGCGGACGCCCAGCCCAGGTAGATCGCCTGACCCAGCTCCCGTTTGTGCATCAGCGGTACGTTGGGGTTGTAGAAATCCTGCACGACGGTGTTGGCCGTCCAGGAGACCGGGATCAGGACGCACAGGCCCGTGAGGATGAAGAGGAGGCCGCCGGCGAGCGCGATGCCGGCCTTGGCCCGCCGGTCGTCCCCGGCGCACGTGGTGCACTTCATGCCGCAGCAGGACACGGTGCAGGAGAGCCAGCCCATGAAGATGGCCACGCACATGAGGGCGCGGGCCGCCTGGATGTCCGGCGGCAGCGCCAGCATGGAGTCGTACGTCTTGCACTGCATGTGGCCGGTGGTCTGGTAGATGCAGTTCATCCAGATGCCCTCCCACTTGATCTCCGAGGTCAGGATGTTGCTGCCGATGAAGGCCGAGACCTTCCACTGGGGCAGGGCGGTGACGGCGATCGCCATGATCCAGCCGGTCACCGCGCACGTGAAGCTGATCAGCTGCATGCCGGTGTTCACCATGGTGACGACACTTTCTTTAGACTTGCTAGACTATTACCAATATCTGATAATACGGCAGTCGCGTCTGTGGCGAGATCTTGTTGCAATCCTCCTTTTGTTCCTCAAAGTCCACTGCTTGGATTTACTTGTCTGCCTATTGTCTTGGGTCAAGCCTCCTGAGTTCCTCTCCCTAGTTTCACTTTGTCAGCTGCCATTTTTCGTCTCTTTTCCTTTTTCTCTTCAACATCTGCTTCACTGTTTTCCCGTGTCACGACTCCTCGATTGTCCAGAAGCAATCGGCGACTTTCTCTCTGTCCTGACAGTCATCCACCTTCTTTTCAGAGGATCGGAAGCTCGCACACTTTCCCCCCTTTTTTTTTTCTTTCCCTCCTGTGTTCGAGTCAATGCATTATTGAGTAGCCAATAGCTGTGCAGTCACCTGTGGCAGACGGTCCAGGCCTTGTGAAGGGGAAAAATGGATCCCAGCCAGGCTGTTGTTTGGTGTTTTGTTTTGTGTTGTCTGGACGTTGTTCCTTGCCTTCGACTTGTGGTTCTAACCCGGGGGGCCGGTTGTTGAGCTGCAGTGTATTTCAATGCCACCCTCCTGGTCTTGGTGTAGCCTTACCCAGGTGGATCAGACAGATATAACCTGATACTCGGGATTCGAGGCCAACGACGCTGCCCGTGAGTGTATCCGGACACAGCTAAGGCTGATCACGCAGAATAACAAGCTGACCTCCTTGGTCGACAGACGTCCAATGTTTGGTCCTCCACAGGAAGCGGATAATCCACCGGAGACTCAACAGTCCATCAAAAGAGGTTCTTCTGGTCCCTTATTTGAGTCTAATTTGTCTAATTCAAAAAGGAACAGGGAAAAACCGCCAGCAGATCTCATCACCAGACACTCCTGCCGTCGCCGGCTTGAAGTGCGTCCTTGTCCACAATAAACACGCCGGGCTCGGAGCCTTGACGAGGCCACTTCAGGATTCACCCTCCCCCCCGGAACCGCGTCCTTCGGTGTCCAGTCCGCACAGCCCCGAAATGGGTCAGTCCGGTTCCAGCAAGAGCATAAATAACAAATCAGGGCCGCACGGCGGGACTTCTGGGTACAGGGAGCATCAGGTCTCTCCCTGCCATCCGCGGTACGTGACGGGTGACGGTCAAAACCTGCGCAAAGCAACACTGAACCCCCAGGAGAGAGAGAGAGAGAGAGAGAACAAACCCCACAGTGATGCAGGAGGGGAGGGGGCAAAAGAGGGTGAGACAACAAAAGGAGGGCGAGATGGATGGAGCAGTTGTGTGTAGGTGGATCAGTTGACACAAAGACAACACAGAGGGGCCTGGACAATGGGGATTACGCAGTTTGCGTTGGTCCACGCCACGCAAACCCACATGTGTTTTAGAGGGAGCTTTCACAAAAAAATTAGCTTTCATTTGCCCTTTTTTGTCTGACAAAGCGCTGAAAGGGAGACGGGGCCTGTGCAAAGTGGGGGTCATAGTTCCTCCGACAATGAGGTCGTAAAGGCTGAAAATCCACAGGTTATAGCTGAAAAATTTCAAAAAAGGTCATTGTATCATAACAGGAGTTTAATTCAAGGAAATGACAAAAACTCCATAATTCTGACGCTTTACCCAACAATGCTTTTTTTTGTTTAATTTTAATTATTTCATTTGAGCTAAATCTGAAAAAAAAACCCAGAAGAGTGGTTAAAACGTAAAACATCAGGTCATTTAACATAGTTATCGTCAATATGTTTCCAAGTAAAACAGCCAGAGGAGAAGAATTTGTGTAACAGAAGGACGTGACAGCAGCTCTTTGTCTTTCGCAGTCAGAAAGAAATTTCCCTTTTTAGCCGAGGCTGCTCTCGCTGGCTGCATCTGCATTACACTGAACCCTTGGTGTTCCGTCGTGCCGATGAATTAAATATCGTGGCATCAAGATCTGCGGGTTCGGGTTTCTCTTCTTCTGTAGCCTCCGCTCGCCTTGGCAACGGTGGCCATGGCGACCGGCCCAGGACACAGGAAACGGGAGAGAGGAGAGGGTGATGATACACAAAGGGAGTCAGAGAGGAAGGTGACACATACCAACGATGGCAATCCTGTGTCAATGGATATATGGAAAGGTGTGTGTGTGTGTGTGTGTGTGTGTGTGTGTGCGTGCGTGCGTGCGTGCGTGCGTGCGTGCGTGCGATTTGTTGGATAGTATTTCATAGATTTTTTTTTTGTATATCAGACACCAATGTGCACACAATCACTTAATTTAATATAATTGTTTGAACGTGATCTCTAATGCATCACTGAGACAATCACTTCCTCATTCAGCCGTTCTCAGATGACAAAATGGTACCTTCATTAATGTTTTAATGTTCTCAGTAATCATGTGATCTAAGTACCTTGGTAAAGAATGCCATCTAGTGACAAAACACACGCACACAGAGTAATGGATGGATGTGAATTGGTCAACTAGTATGACATACCAATTGTGATTAATGATGAGGACGCACAAACTTTGTTATAGGCATAAAATACCAATTTATTACTTTGCACATTAACACAAGAATTCCCTGCAGGCTAAAAAAAAATTTAAAATAAAATTGAACATGTCACATAATAGCAATAACAGTAAGTGAATGGCCCTCTGCTGGCGGGGTGGAGTTAAGACATGCCCCCGACCTCCGAACAACTGGTCGGAAAGGGATGTGTTCATTCACAGGATCGGAACGTTCCATTCACAGAATTGGAGCGTTCCAATTCCATTTCGGCTCTATTGCTATTAGACAATCACACACACAGCTTCAGAGACCACTAGCAGAAGAAGAAAAAAAAAAAAAAAAAATACAGAGCAGAGCTATAACAAACCCCCCGAAAAGAAAGGAACCAAAAAAGGGAAAAATAAAAAGGATAAAAATACACAATACACAATGTCAAATTACAAATCCGTTAAGATATAACAATATATCAAAGGTAGAGGAATTTAAAAAATAATTCATGCTCTCTTTCTACTGGGGCACTGAAAGAATTCTGGATCTTTTTTTTACAAACGTTAAAAAGAGGTAATCCTGCTCCGTCGATGCCATGGGGGACCCATTCACAAAGAGGAAGTGCATTTGTGAGGGGGTCATCAGAGTTGTCATGGAGACAGGAGAGTGCCCCCTCCCCCAACCCCCTCCTCCGATCAAAAGGCATGGCCACAGGTACAAACCAGGAACGAGGAGACAAAACAGATTCTCGCTACCGTAACCTGGCAAAGAGGAAAGAAGAGGGGTGGGGGGGGGCTTCGGTCTTTCAAGGGTCCACATTTGAAGAAAGTACCTCGTTTGAATTTGGACACTACGCAAAGAGCCGGACCCCCCCCTCCCCCCCTCGCCTCGGAAAACAGCTTGTACCTCCCAAATTACTGACATTTGTGTAGGAATCTTTAAAATACATCTTCGAGAGACCGGACAAATATTGCTAGGCTAAAATAGTCCAACTAAGTTGATAAACATTTACCCCCTCCCTCCCCTCAAAAAGAAAGCATTTATATTTTTTCCTTTCTCATAATAAATATGATTCCAAAAAGATTTTTTTGTTTTTTGTTTATAAAAAAATAAAGAAAAAAAGGACAATACGCCGGCATGCAGGCGAGCAAGGTCTAAAATTTTGTTACTTTTAAAGAAAAATTGTCTAAAGACTACTTAACTATTCCACCAAATGCACATTCCCACTGATTGATACAAGCAAAATAAAATAAAACACAAAAGAATAAAAAATAGATATATATAAGTACAGAGAGACACGATAGTGAAACTAGACCAACGACCACAATGAGTAGAATTATAGCTTTGTTTTTCCACATTTGAAAACGAGAAACTGGGTTAATATATTGCTTTGCAATGTCGTGTTTCCAAATGGAGGGTGTGATCTTTTTCTTTTATGATCAAATATTGAGATTTAAAAAAACAAAAAACAAACATCTAATTATTTCCCATTTCAGATGCCAGATGAATATTCAGTCACAGCCCACTTGGCTCGGTAAAACTAGTGCATGTTGTAAGAATGGATCGAACCCAACCCCCCCCCCCCCCTTTTTTTTTTTTTAGACAAAGACTAACACTTATTGCATGCAGTGCCTGGACAACACCCCCACCCCACCTCCCCACCGTAGCCCTCGTCCTGTCCTCCCTCTCTGCTCTCAGCTGATGCCAACGCCCACGCCTTCAACAGGCAGGTGCTCAAACTCATTCATAGTAAACCTGCTGCTTTACGGTTGGTTTATTACAAAAGAGTTTTCACTGAGCTGTCCCCCCCCTGAAGAGGCGTGCGCGCCGACCACTTCTCCGAAAACCCCTCAGTCCCGCAACTTTGTCCGACCTGCAACATCAACAGGGGGGGGGGGGGGCAACCACTTCTGCCACAGTCACTGTGTCAGCGTCGTGAGTTTTTTTTTCCTCGTGAGTGTTTTTAGTGCAGGGGGTCCCAAGGGCAGTGCTAATGCTTATTCGTCAATTCATTTAATCCAGTGTTTAAAAATGCATATAAACAGGAAACAAACACTGTTAAATAGTAGAGACTCTTAAGCTGGGTATACTTCAAATACACACAGAGTTATAGAAACCGTTTTTTTCTTCTTTTCTTTAAAAAAAAAAAAAAAAGCTTACAAATTCAACTCATTGCCTATCACAAACTGCTTTTAAACAAAATCCCTTTATCTCGGTTCAAATCTGATAACAGTCCCCGATTGTCTCCATCCAACGGATCAGAACCGAACTGATGTCAGCCGGGCGACGTGCACAGCGGGCGGATCTGTTTTAAAAACCGGTTGGGAGTGCTACACAATAACTTCAGACCTGCCGCAAAAGCTTCAGAAGCTACAGAGGAAGCATGAACTCATCCATCCCGGGGCCTACTTCTTTCCCACCGTTAGCCAGAATGCTGAAAGAAATCAAAAAAACAAAATTCCAACCCAAAAGCTCAACTCCTTAACCTGCAGCTCAACAACCGAAGTCTATTCCTGAAGTCGCACTAGTAACTATACAACTGGCTTTTTCCGCTGCCGTCCTTAAAAATATTTCATCACGATAAGCAACGACATTGACAACGACGATAACGACGACGACGACATCAAATGGTGAACTACCAATTCTAAACAACAGTTTTTTTTCCTTAAGATAACCACAAAACATCTTATATTAAACTTTTACAAATCTGCTTTGTTGATTCATATGTATAAATGCATAAAGGTAAAGAGAGATCGAGAGTGCCCTCTGTTGCTTGCCTAGCGTCCCGGGTCAGTGCAATGAGTTGGCCAGTATTAGCAAAGAAGACCTCAAAAAAATAAAAAATAATTTGTTGGTTTCCGGCCCTTGAAACTACTTTTAAAAGAAAAGAAAAAGACAGAAAAGCAACGTCCAGCAGTGTCATCATATAATCTTTTAGATAATCAGGTCCAAGGAAAAGTAAGATCCCGCTTCTCACACGGAAAGCGAGGGTCTGATAAAACCATACTCTGTTTCTAATGCCTTCGGCCTTTCGACGGGTCCCAGTGCTGAGACCGCCACGGGCCAGAACCGCCAGTTTCTACTGCTACTGGTCGGACCTGGCCCCACTCGCTTCTTGAAATGAATTCAGTGACTCTTTTCTCTGGGATTCAGTGATGTTGTGAGGCATAAAAGATGCAAACACCAACACGGAGCTGTAACGGAAAACATTTCAACGAAGGAGTGACCCAGGGCCGACACGCCCACCACCAGCCTCTATTAGGCCAGTTGAAGTCATATGTCTCAAAAGTTTCTCTAGAGATGTAAATATATGCTTATTTGTACTGTTATGTGTGAATATAAAAAACAACAAATCTGAGGCATTTTACAGCAGTTATCTCTCCTCGATTTTCCCTTTACAATTCAGTGGCCTGCCATGAAACATGCACACATAAAACACACGCTCATACAGCAGTACATGTATATACAGAGATGCACGCGCACACACACACACACACACAAACTCCCACACACACACTTTTGCGTATTCTTTGCCAAGATGGGAGAAAGAAAAGTAATAATGGGCATGGACACCCTGGTCACCTCGCTTGTAAAAGACCGTTAAGGAGAAAAAGTTAAAACACACGCTCATAAAAAGGAAAAAAAAAATATATATATATATGTGTGTGTGTATATATATATCATTCTCAAAAGGTCAACTCCCCCTCCATCTCTTTTCATGTAGAGTCCCCGCCCCACTCCCCCCCCCCGGCTACCCAATAAAACCCGAGACCTTGTGACAGATTTTTGCCCAAAGGGGCTTTGAGGTAAAGGTAGATAAGAGTCCTGCTTAGCTGGGAGAGCTGAAGAGCTGCGCCGACACCGACGGTGCCGGTCCACTCCCTCGCTCAGTGTATCTTACAAACACAAGAGTGCAGACATTCAAATAGAAAAAACAAAAACAAACTAAAAAAAATGGCTCAACTTGTAGTATATATATATATATATATATTTTTGTGTGTGTATGGTTTGTTTTTGTTTTTTCATTTTCTTTTTTTTTGTTTTTCTGTGCACCGTGAACCCCTCAGGGGAGGGGGAGGGGGAGGGGAGGGGGGTTCGCAGTGCTTGATTGCTGGTTAGAGAGGGCGACTCGATTGGGAACGCTGGTTGGAGATTGTTCCGTGGAACAGAAACCGCTGGACATGGGAGACACAGCGGCCTCTCTCCTGTCCAAGAGTCGCTTTGGTGCAGATTCAGAAAAATGTAGAGTGACTATTGAAGAGAAGGAGACAGACTACAAGGAGAGAGAGAGAAAGAGATATGGGAGGAGGAGGAGAAGAGAGAGAGAGAGAGAGAGACTGGCAAATAAGGAGATAAAAAGACAGGGGGGGGGGGGGGGGGGGAGGGGAATCCGCGGGTGGACTGGCTGACGTGCTCGATAGCTCAGGCGAAGTACATGGTGTGCTGGGTGTCATAGTGGATCTGAACCGCCTTGGCTAGTGCCGAGGGGTCCCGACCATTACTCTGGCCCGACACGTGGCTGCCTTCAGCACTGCAACGTAAAGAGAAGGGCGAGGTTTATGATATTTCATCACAAAAAAACACAGGAAATTAATGGTATAGATGTGAAAACAAAAATCACAAGCTGATTCCTCGTCAGTTTATCGTGTGTGGAAACACGTGCTTCTCAAAAAATTACAGACACAGTCACAATCAGGTATGAGCTGGACCGACGGTGGACTCACCTGTCATGGTCTTTGTCCACCAGGTGGTAGCGGGCTCGGAAGGCCACCAGTCGGGCGTAGTAGGCCGGCGCCGGGATGGAGACGGAGCGAGTGCAGCGGACGTAGGTGTGGCACAGCTGGTAGGTGAGGAGCTGCAGCTCGTCAGCCGTGAAACAGTTGTCGTCCCACAGGACGTGGTAGTGGGAGGGACGGCTGGTTCCCTGTGGACGGAAGGAAAAATGTAGTCATTTTTTGCAGCTATCTTTTTAATTTTAAAGACGACAAGGGTTTTATACTGAAAGATAGTTTGTGGATTGTGCATCACTTCAGCCACACCGTAGGTTGGGTCACAGAAGCATCCCAACCATGCCGTTTATCGTCATTCAGCATTACTGCAGTAACCACAGAGCAAAATATCCTTCTTTTTTTATTTTTTATAATTTAGTTTGATTGCGTGTAAATGTGCCAAATTCCTGCACCATTTCCAAAGATGCAAAAGAGAGCTGGACACATTTCTAATTTAAGTCGAGATCTTCTCTTAAGCGTAATGTCTGTCTGTCTGTCTGTCTGTCTGTCTGTCTGTGTGTCTGTGTGTGTGTGTGTGTGTTTTAATCTCTCTCACCTGAATCCCAGCATGGCTGCACAGGTAGAAGTCGAACTCGGACGGGTGTGTGATGGTACTGTCCACCGTGGTGCCAGCTGGGACGTTACCGCTCTTCCCAACCTGCAGGGCGGAGGAGAGGGGGCGGGGGGGAGCAATCAGTGAGATCATCGTTAACACAAAGCAGTGGTTGTAAAGTAGAAAATCTTTATATCACGATGATGTCATGGTGGAGTGAACGCCCACTGACCCTCTCGGCTTTGTCAGAGCAGAAGAGACGAGTGTGGTGTCGTTTCTGGACCACGATGTAGGTGATGCCCGGCCGATAATCCTCCTCCAGACTGATGCAAGCCTTTCGGATGGCTATCAGCTCTGGCCACGCTACCTGAAAATACACAAAAACATGCATCCACTCTGAATGGTATCCCCCTCACGATAAGTCACAGCTCCGTGAATATGATAACAATAACCCGGAGACGAGAATAAAATAAATAACTAGGAAAAAACTGTGTCTCACCTGTTTCATCTGTCCCTCGGACACGCCGCCACGATAGTAGATGATGCGGGTGGGCTTGAAGCGCGTGGACTTGTAAAACTGGATGAGCAGCTCCCGCACCATGTTGGTCAGGTCCTGGATAACCTCCTGGCTGAAGAGCTGCTCCTGGAGAGACAATTGGGAGGGAAAAGGTTACCGGCTGACGTCAGGAAAGAAAAACTGGGGAAAATCCAATCTACAACTGAAAAAACACTTCATTTACTATCACATGACAAAGAAAGGTCACAAAGCCTCATATTTGAGCAGCAGGAACCGCGTACTTTTGCTTGAAATTTGACAAAAACAACTATTAATTTATCAAAAACAGTTGCCTATCAACTTCCTGTCAATTGCCTGACAATTGCCTGCGAAAATGAAGCGACTGGAGTTACCTGGGACATGTCCTGCCGTGACGTCTGGACTCGCACCGTCGCACAGTATCTGCTGGGGTGGCCGTCCATGCTGCCCACCACTGCAGCGATGGACGGCTTCTTGCCGTCGCCCGCCGGGGGATGGGTCACGTCGGCGCCCAGGAAGATGACGGGCTGCTGGAACACGGAGGGCCTGAACCGAGAACAGGACGTACAAGAGAAAGGAGAGAGAGAGACTGTGCATCACAGGCCAGGACATCATATTTCTTATTTAGTGTCCGAACCAAGAGCGGCACCACTACGGAGAAAATCATGTGCAGAAAAAAAGAAGAGACTACTGTCTGGACTGCGACGCAGATATGAAAAAAATCCACGCTGACCTCTGATGAGGCACCAGGACGTTGTTGATGCCTCCCAGCTTGGCGTTGATCTTGAGGCAGAGGTTGGAGAGGGTCTGAGGGGACGTCTTCACTACGTTCTTCACCTGGACACACTGTGTGGCCATGCCGAGGAGCGTGTCTCCCACCCGCTTCACCTCAGCTGCGATCGGGATCACAAAGATGTAATTTAAAAACTGCTAATTCACTGTTTAAAAATCAATAATGAAGCTTTTCTTACCATAGACAGGTGTTTTGCCAGGCAGAATGACCACAATCAGCTGCAGACCCACGTAAGACATTTTGAGGTGTTTGAACATGGGCTCCACGCTGTCGGCTCCTTGGGCGTATTTACAGAAGCACGGCTGGCCTTGGATTGGCATCCCAGCATCCTTTGAGATCTTTCGCAGCTGGTCAGTGAAGCTCCTGCAGAAAAGCATTAAACGCTCATCAGGAAAATCAGCAGGATGAACAGAGACCATCAAAAGAAAATTCAAATACAGCTGGGATACTTCTGTTCTGGCTGTTTTCAAACATGATCACTGAAATACGTCAGGAAAATTGGGTCAGGACAGTTTCCAGAATTTGCCATTCACATATTTTCCAAGCCAGCAGGAACATCTCTGGAACATTCAGGCGCCCACTTGCTCGCCGTGAATCTTCTGGAGATTTTCCCGTTGTATTCTCACATGAGCTCACTCACATTTTACAAGGACGCTGGCAGGAAAAATTAAAGAAAATGTCCAGGGCAACATTTGTGGACATTTGTGTTCTCTGGAAATCTTCAGGAAAATGTTGACTAAACAGAAACATTGAAAAAGCCTCATCCGTATTTGCCTTATTCTAACTATCTTCCCATGTCATATACAAGTCTACTTTACTCACTTGAGCAGGTCCTCTCGACACTGTTTCTGAGGGGCGAAACAGGCCACGGCCCAGACCTTGATCTCGATGCCGGCGTAGAACTGCTTCCCTCTCATGTCCCACACGCCCTGGTTGGGCGTGGCCACCGTCTTATTCTGCGGAGAGAGTCCCTACTCTCTTAGTCAACTCACCGCTTGGATCAGCCAATACGAAACGCACAACAGCCCAACCCCAAACTTTACATTTTCCCTTCCATAAAGCAGACAAACAATAAAATGCATCAAAACCCCACCCAGTCCCACTGCACGTTGTCAGACTTAAATAAATAAAGTATTGTCCTCATATTGAAAGAATCCCGAATAGTTTGATATATTTATAAAACATTTAATTTAGTCTTCTACAGAGCTCTTTACTGCTTAAGACAAAACATCAATTTCCAGCCAAACTTCGTGAGGCTCGTTTAAAGCATCGACTCGAAGAGACCTCATTAGGGCGAGTGCTCCGACTTTGAGTTGGGTTGTGAATACAAATCCAAAAGGGCAGTAACTTTCAATTTAGTTAACAGGATTTGCCAAAGATCATTAGGAGCTTTCATCCTAAAAAACAAAGTGACAACACTGACTGAGCCACTCGAGTGTGGCAGCGCCAAGAAAAGTTCAGAGCTTCTCCATCATATTTACAAGTTATCCCCAAAATACGCAAACGTTGTTTCAGGATTTAAAACTATCTGATAAATGATTCTTCATTCATACCAAGTGATCACAGAGATGGTAAAAGCTTTCGGTCTACATTTAAGTGCATTTCACTGGAAGCCAATTAGACTCCATATCCCAGCAGGCAAGTGGCCAAGCAGAGAGAGCAGGAGAGTTGTGATCGGATCTTTGGTAAATTAGCCAGCGTGTAGTTCAGGCAGCCAATAGTTGGATCTAAGCTTGGCACGGGTGCACCCCCCCCCCGGACGAGCAACAATCTGCTTTGATTCCGAGGAATAATTTTAAATGAAGCTCAGAACACCAGCCAAAGAACTGAGGCAATGTGCCCACAGGGATCATTAAAGTTTCATCTCGTCACAGCGAAATCGCTGAATGCCGTCACTGAATGGAGAGTTTTACTCCGGCCCCTGTGGTATTCATATTAACCTTTTTTCTTATTCTCGGATGGGAGATAAAAATCAAACTCACTCTGCAGGCTTTGGAGAATACTATTCTAGACTAGATTTCACCTTGATGCTGGGTGGCTACTAGTCTTATCATCCTCCTGTTTGCAGCACATACTGTACCCACCCCACATTGTGCGTTCCCAGTCATGCTTGCGGCCCCCATGTGTGCAGCCCCTTCCCAGTACTCACCCTGCCACAGTCCCGTCCTGTGTCCGTGCTCACCCGGCCCCCGTACTGCAGCATGGGCGCTGGGAGAACACGCCCTGTCACTTCTGTCATGTCGTTGTGCACCACAATGCCAAATTCCTTCAGGTAAGGGTCCGGGCCCCCAACCATACTGTTGCTTTTGACCTGTGAGAAGAAAAAAGTGAGATTTGAGAAAGAGAAGGACCCAAAAAGTATTTACATAAACCGCTAAACCAGCATAGTCTTCTATGTTTCTCTCTGAATTCAAAGCAGCCACTAAAGCTTTAAATTTACAAGTTCTTACGGGACATTACACCATATGTTAGCTGCTCTGCTCGTTTTTCTCACTCCTACCCTGAGAGGGAAACGCCACTCACCAGTCTGCTGATCTCTTCCTGTCTGTCGGGGGCCGAGCGAGCTGTTGCTTTAATCATGGTGGATGTCTGGTTGTCTGTCAGTTTCTTGATACAGCGCTGGCCTGCGACTATGTTGCAGACCTACAGGAGCAGAGGGGGAAAAAAATCACCTTTGCGTTAATTAAACAAGAGAAACATCGGTGGGAGATTAAAAAGTGACCATGGAGAGATATGTTTCTCTCACCTCCAGGGGAAGATAGGTGTGCTTCTGTTCCTGCCCCACTTGCAGACAGGGTAAATGTGGATACTTGAGCTGCAGATTGTACTTCTGCTTGAAATACTGAGCTACTGTGCACTCCATGGCTTGGCCGTTCTCAAGCTGTAAGGGGAACCTGTGAGTGAAGGGAATATGTAGGCAAAGGCCACAAAGGTTCTCATGAGTTTGTGTGGAAGACATGACCAAAGTTGCACTGACTGCATATTTTCCAATGTTATTCGACACATACAGTATGACCTTTGCTGAAATATGAGGTTGAAAAGATGAGTTATGAGAATGCCGCTTACGTTTGGTGGCTGGCAGGTCGGCGCGTGACATTGCACACACGATACTTCCTCTTCATCTGACCACAATGTGTGACCTCAACTTTCAAGCCTTGTCAAGAACGAACGAACGAACGAACGAACGAGGAGAACACACACACACACACACACACACACACACACACACACACACACACACACACACACACACACACACACACACACACACACACACACACACACACACACACACACACACACACACACACACACACACACACACACACACACACACACACACACACACACACACACACACACACACACACACACACACAGTTACAAAAATGAAAGAAAAGTAGCAGGATACTTCTCCCACCAGCCGCCTTTTCAAACGTTTACGCATCTTTCAATTTCACTGGTTGAACTTCTAACTTTTCTGTTCCATCTACTGGATTTTTCTGGCCACAACGAAGATTAAATGCTGACAATTTTTTTACAGCTCTCTGCAGTTTCCTTTCAGGCAATTGTCATAATTGTATTAAACAAACCACAAGGAAAAAGGGAAAAGAGTTTACAAGCGTCCGGCGTAGAAAATATGCAGTTAAAATTCCAAAGTCTGGTTTCAAAATTACATCCAATCAGAAAAATAACAGTCATATGATTATATATCAGGAGACGCGGGTGTTGTTTCTTACAAACTGCATAAAAATGCAGACTCACACCTACATGTCTGTGGTGAACTGGTAACACACTGAGTCATACAAGTTGTGTGTGTATAATGTATGCATATCTGTTAATGCCAACCCTCCAGTACATACACATTATGTAAGTCCATATAATTCTGATTGTGTGCTGGCGACGGGTGCTCACCTCTTATTTCCTTGGTGAATTTGACACGCTGCGAGTCCGTCAGCGGTTTGGTCTGTTCGTTGATGTTCTGTATATCAAGCACCTCGCACATGAACTCTATCACGGGCTGAGCGCGGTAGAAAGCAGTGGCCGACACTGTAAAAAGAGATGGGGCATTATTTATCGACCAGCCTCATAAATTAATAACGACAAGTGAGCTGGGGGGGAAGAAGAAAAAAAAGTCAAAGACGGTGCATATCGCAGGCAGGAGTCAGGCCGAGACGGTGGCCTTGGGGAGGGGGGAGGCAGCAGGAAGATGAAAAAAAAGGGTCTTTCAAAGTGACTCAAAGCATTGTCCTGCAGCCTTAATAAAGGCCCCTCATCTCAACTGCTTAATAGCTTTCCTTGGGATTTACTTGGATAGTGGATACGCACAAATATAATATCAACCAAATAATCAGAGTCCAGTTTAAACATGAGGAGATGTGTTCATAGAGTATTTTTAAATATGACAGTGAGACCATGTCACAGTTAGTGTTTTGTTTCTGGTGCTGAGTGGACATCTAAAACTCCCCACTACACCTACATTAATCAAGGAACTGATTTCAGTGTCCTGTGCTGGAAAGAAAATGCAAGAAGATGTGTTGTTGTGTTTTCAGCTACAGGTGACGCTGTGAAACAGATCCAGGAATTTTGAGGCTTATCATCAAACGCCCAAACTGTTCACTGCGGCAATCACTTTAAGTCTTTTCATTCCAACAACCAAGAGATAAACAGTGGAATTAGGGCGTTACAAAGTCAACCACCTGGAAAGAAAGTAAGCTCCTGTGTGTTTGACAGGCCAACGCACCACTTTGCCATAGGACACAAGTTTTTGTCGTTTTGCTAAAAGACCACACAGTTGTTTACCCACAGCCATTTTTTCATGGAGGGGTGAATGATCGTATTTTTCTTGATTTTCCCCTAATCAACCTACTGAAGGCTGTTTCAGTGCAGCTTCTAATGTGCACAGAGGCAAATCGTTCTAATTGAAACTCACATTAACCAATTGTGGTCGCACGTCCCCACAAACAAATTGCTGACAATTTAACATGAACTGTGTTTGAAACAAACTGAGTGGAAACATTATGCAACAGAAATACACATTTAGAACAAAAAATAATCCAGAATATTTCTTGGCCTTCCAGAAAGAAATAACTTGGTTATTCATTCATTAATTTATTAAAGTATCTGAGTTTTTTTAACCTGAAATTTTCTACCTGATAATAAAGAGATCCGTGTTTACAGTGGCTGCGTGCATAGAAAATACACTAAATCTTGCTGAGCAGGGTTTTAAGCTGTAGCTGAGGCTTCATCATTAGAAAGGACAATATGTCTTCAAATGACTGAACACCTACATGAGATAACAACCAGTTCTGGTAAAACAACCAGTCAGACATCATCGATCACAAAACACCGTCTTACGTAAAAAAAAATCGTCCACAGCCCTGAAAGCAGATCATTTCTTACCGTCGATGTTGAGCATCATGTTCCACATGGCAGGACGGACAGACTGATGAAAACCAAACCACACCTCCCTGCCTCCACCGAGGGGATGGTAGTAGCCCTCCGGAGGGGAGAAAAATGAACGCCCCACTGGAGTGTACCTGTGTGCACCAACGCAGAATATCCACCGCAGACACGACCATCAGACTCAGCAGCAACAGAATCAGATGTTCGTTTGTTACAGAAATAAAACAGTTTTTAAATATAACCCAGTTTACAACCTTGATGACCGAAAACAGTATAAAGAGTCTATTTGTTTAAGAGTAGCAGCTGGAGGCAGATTCACATGCCCGCAGTTTAAAATATGAATGTGGTTGAACAGGCTAAAGTGAGACATTTTGAATTAAATTAATGATTTCAGGAACTACTCTAGTAGTTAGTCCAAATAAAAAGTTAGATATAAACATCAATATCAGTTTCTCATATTGCAGCAGTGTGTCAAGTAAATTTGGCGTTTAAGCGTCATTGCTGATAAAGCCGATTTAATTGAGTCAAATTCCTTGAAAATACATTTCGCACTACTGTAATAACAAATGGATAGACAAATCCATCGCAGTTAGATTTTATTTGTCCGGGGCGACGCATGACAGCAGGAAATGAAAGTAACGCAGTCAAATTAAAGATGAAAAGCAATAACTCTTGTCACCATGCAGAGAACGTGGCTGATATGTGTGTTTGTTAAGTGGCAATAGATGAGCGGTGGTACCTCATGGAAGGCAGGTGCCGCGTGATGACATCCAGGGCCTGAACCGAGTCTTCGGGGACCTCGTTCAGGTGGCCTGAGAGGGCCTCCAGTAGCATCTGAAGACTGACCACGGACACCCACTGCAAAGACACTTTGAACGTCTGATCCTTCCCCTCGCCGGGCAGGGTCACCTCCAGATCCACCTATGGATGGAGGGAGAAACAGAGATAAGTAATAAATACCCAAGCGCAAAGTAGATGATAAAAAATGAGACAGCAACACCAAAGAATCCTTTGTGAATCAATTTGTCTTTGAAACGACTCAATAAACATTTCATTTCTACGCAGCGTCAACAGGTGTAAACAAGCGAGGACAAAAAGAAAAATGTACTTAATTCTGTTTGTTTATTTAAATCTTATGTTTATTGCTTGTGCTTAACAAGCAATAAATATTTTTTTAAACCGCTTTAGGGAAGCTTGTCTCTCCTGTCACTTGGGTAACAGTCAAATTGCATTTTGTAATCATGGTTACATTTTCTGTCTGGTGGTGAATGTCTTATTGACTTTATTTAATTTAACAGTGACAGGCTGAACACAGACAACATAAAATCACAGCTCTACTAAAAAGTAATCTCAAAGAGACGAGGCTCATTTTGCATTTGTGTTTAAACTACAGCTACTCAATAGAAAGCATTAAAAACCCTTTTACATGCTAAAATAAAAACAAATCATTCCGGTTGGAATAAATCTGTGTATGCGCTCATGACACAAGGGGTCAGGTGTCTGATATACCAACCCTGTCTCTTCCTATTGGCAGTGGATGTGCTGTGTACATGTTCCTCTTCCCATCGTAGCCAGGCTGCCGGTCTCCAAAGATCTGCATCTTGAAGTGCCGCACCATGGTGTCCACCACCTCCCTAGAAGGCAGAGACACACACATACATGTATCAGTAACTTAATACTTCTGGAGACAATGTAAGCACAGATGTGGCATGCAGTATCATACTGCAATATAATGAAACACGTCTTTCCTCATTTCTCCACTTCTTGCATCTGACAGACAAGATTCACCTTTGGCAGTCTTTGGTTACGGTGGCTACAGATGCAGTTGGCATTTTGAAAATTAGAAGTTCTTAGGATAAGACGTCCACTAAAAAAATATTTTTTTTCTCGAGATGGTTTTACCTGTTGACCCTCCGAGGCCGTTTCTCAGGCTTGATGTCGATATCATAGTGATAGACATCAATCTTGGGAATCTGCACCTGAAAGTGGTTGGCAAGGAGCCGGATGGGTTTCCCCACCGTGCCAAGGCCGGGACGCCGTGGAGGCTGGAACAGAGAGGCCGGAGCTGGTGCTCCTGGAGGAAAAAAAGAGAAAAGTGGTTACATTTTAATAAACGCCGTTTCATAACAACAGCTTCATGCAAAATGAGACTAAATGATTAGTTCTGTCACAGGGTTAAAAATGGGCTTTAATTGACATCGCAATCAATAAGATCTCGACAGTGCAAGCATGCAACGTGGCCCAGTCGTCTCAACATCAAACGTGAAATCTGAAAAAGATGAATATGCGCGGCGTAACGCCAAGCTTGTTGCAAACCATCTCATTAGTGACAACCTGCTTGAGTGAACCGAAATGGCCCAAGAGGCGCACGTATGTATGCCTTTGACTGACGGGCCACTCGGCCGCCTGACCTACATGGGTCAACAAGGGGGCTGGCGAAACAATGACAACAATTATGCCTACACCCGCCCCCAACTCCACCCAGACACACAGGGCTCCCACCCCTCACGCCGAGACAAAGACAGGGGTCCTCTCAGACAGACAGCAGCAGGGCCATATGCTGAGGTGCCACGCAGAGATGCCGGGATTACCGTTACACACACACACATGCATCTCATCCACGTACACTGTATATGTGTGTGCATTTACGCAGGTGTGGTACCTGTCAATCTCACGTTGTAGCGTTACTTTAAAAGCTTCAGGCGATGGCGGCACGCGAGTGTCGTAAATGATTCAACTACCAGTTAAAAACAGCACATATGCACGTAAGACCTCAGGCCTCCTCTAGTGACAACAAAACTGATAATGACTCAATCTATTTCACACGTCAATATTATAAACATGGAAGCTCGCAGGCACAGACGCTCCATCAAAATGTGTGTAGGCAAAATGCTGAAAGGGGAAACATCGAGTACATCTTTGCCCCCCGAATTTCATTGAGACAAAAAGGAAGAACAGTGAGCATGAGAAGAGAAGCAAAGTCAAGACAGAAATAAAAATTGTAAACTAAAGTTAAAATAACATTTTGTGGGTGGTATTGAGGGAGGAGGGGAGGAGGAGGAGGCTGCTTAAAGCTTTTGTCAACTGATGGCTGAGAGACTGCGGGGGTCCTCCTGAACTCTGTGTACCCACACGCTCCAGTTAGCAAGTGAAGCGCAAGAACACAGACAATCGGGACCCTCCCCATCACTTCCTGAAAACACGCTTCCCAACATGCCCTCATGTAGCCTGGGCCCCAAATCAGCCCCTCCCTCTGCTGCCTATTGCCTATTACCCACTCCTCCTCCTCCTTCATCATCATACAAACAAACCATTAGCTTGATTTTAACATCATTCAGCTTTTCTAAAAATCATTGTGCATGTGACATGGTTTTAAATAAGAAGCTGTTTGTTGCATGTCTGCAGTTCTTTGTCGCAACTTGAGATTAAAATCATCTGATGATTCAGTCTACTCTGTCCTACTGGCCTTGATACTGATAACAACAAAAGGCGAACCAAGTGCTCTACACTGGTGCAGCAACCTGACAACCTCAACTATGTCTACGTAGCTTTCCATTGTGTCATGAGCACACCACAACATTTTAAATGTACATTCAACAATAATGAATTTATACTTCCCTCCATTATTTGTGCATGGGGTATTAAAACTTTAAATGCAGGATAATGTGTTTTGTGCTGTTATATGTACACGGGCCTGGAAATAACCGCTTCTATACAATCTCAGATATTTTTTAAATTATTGCAGGGCTACTGTGTTTGTTTCTGCAGGGTTTAGAAAGTTAAACCTTTTTCACTTAGTTTCATACCAATACAGATGATACAACCTAGAATTATTTATTATTGAATCGCATTTTTGTCAGCACTTTGTGGCAGCATATGACAATAAGTCCTCACGATAATTATACATAAATCAATGCATCAATTAATCTAGTATCCTGGCATCAATTAAATCCAGTGTTGCAACAATCCCATATTAAGTTTTAAGGTGTGTCACATCTGCTGACAGCTCACCATCTGTTGCAAACAAACAAACAAACACTTTGCATCTCACATTATTGCCTGCAGCGGGCAAGATAAATTATTTAAGACTCTGGTAAATAATATTATAAGACTGTAATACCATCTAAGGACTTATTGGAGAAAAAAAGTAAAAGCTTGTTTTAAAGACTGCAAGATCTGCAGATTTGTTTTTCTGCTCACTGGCTGCATGTACAGGTACAACAGAAAGGCTCTTACTCTGTGTATGTTTGTGTGTTGGTGTGTGTGTGTGTGTTTGTAAGTCTGTGTGTGTAAGTGTAAAGCTCAGTGAGTGCGAGGTCCTCCTGCTTCCACTTTCAACCAAAAACAGACCTGCACCTATATATAGCCTCCTCAGCTGCCACACTATCGTGCTTCTAAACGCGTGCGAGTGTGTCAATGTGAAATGCCCGAACCCATCCTTCCTCTACAACCCAACAACTATTTCCACTGTCAACAGCGCCACACCCGTCTCTGGGGTTCTCCTTTTTCGAGTAATCTGACACGTTATATTCTTGACGAGCGAAAATGTGGGTTTTTTTGAACGCCCAGGTGAATGTTTACCTCTATGTTTACCACCACATAATACAGAGAACAGCAATTGACACGGTAAAAAAAACAACCAAAATGATGAATTTTGATTATCAGGAGAGTGGCCGATTACTTTTGTTAACATTGTTTCAGCTCTAGGTGCGAATCTAACTCGACTGGGCTTCTGTAAATGGTATGTTCACAAATAAAATGGCAAATATGACTTAAAAATGTATCAATTATCCAGTTTACATAAATTTTTATCTGTCCACCAACTGATCAATTCATCTTTTCAGCTCTGTCCAGGTGACGTCAAATCAAATTCAATCAAAACGCACTGCTACAGTATGTTGTGTGCAAGTAAGGAAGTAGAGCAGTGCGTTGGATAAATGTTCGGCCGCGTGGGTTGGTTTGTATTGCCACTGTGATAAAAGGAAAAAAAAAACAATAACAACACACACGAGTTGGCCTACATGTATGCAAATTAAGATATTTCAGAGGCTCAACCTGGACCAGACGTGTGACGGGGGAAAATATGAGCACAGGCAAACAGACAAAAAAAATTAACAAAGAGGAGGAGAAAATACATGATTAACATCCCATCACCACTGAGGTGAAACACATTTAGAGAGAACAACTTAATTACAAATTACAGAGTACAAAAGAACATTCGGTACATCTGGGGACCCTCTTATGTGACTCCTTTCTTTCTCAATCTAAAACATATTTTTGATGCCAGCTTTGTTTTTATACACACCTTTATCAGCCACCGCCGAGTTACCAGGCTGACTGTCTGTTATATCCTCTCCGACAGAACAACCTATCAATAAAACATTTTAAAACAGAGTTAGGGTTTAATATGAAGAGACCCCGGTGGCATTCAGGTCTCAGTTTAAACAACCCATCAAGCGAACTTCCTCCAAATTCTATGGAAAACTGAGCTGTGTCACAGAGGAAGTGAAATTTGCTTTTCCCGGTAAAGAAAATGACAGGAGCTTTGTATCCAAAGCAAACCACCAGCATGTTCACATGACAAAGTACAAAGATTATCACCTGCCTGTTACTACGCAGATTTTATCTTCTAATTTTTTTTTTTTTTAAAACCTTTAGGATCTTGTGCAGTGAACTCACATTTGCTGAGCGAGGGTTTAATACTCGTGCACTGTAGAGCCCACTAACACTATGTGTGTCCCTGGTAACAAGCCGAGACAGCTGGCCTTAAGATGAGCATGATGGCTCGGCCTGGTGATGAGTCAGACTAACAGCACTGAGCTGGGAACACGCTCTGACGCCCACACCTGCAAATCACCTGGATTAAAGGTACAATACGCTGAACTGTGGTAAAGGGAGGTGCACAAGGAAAGGGCTTCCAACGTCGGTGTAAAAGTGACTGCATGTGGGAGCTCAAATTCAAATAATCAATATTTTACTCCTACGTGTTAGCAGAAACTAGTTGTTTCATTAATTTAACTCCCAAGTTTGGCCTTGTTGCCTCCATCTATGTATTATTCATGAAACCCAGTCATATTTTGGATTGATCGCGAATCTCCGACTCAAAGCTGAAACTGTTTCAACTTCAGTCGACTCAGCTTTGCCACAGTTCACAGCACCTAAAGAAAACGGTCAGATCGCCTCCATTTATGCGTTAGTTTGCATCTGAACACACCACTCGAACAGATGGACATCCAAATCATAATTTGCACACAACCTTTAGAGGGGCCCTGCCTATGCAATCCCAGCCGCACAGAAGCCGGGATTTTTTTTTTTATTAAAAGAAATCCCTTAAAAGTGAACTGGAATGACGCTGCATTGTCGAGCCGCTGTACGACAGCTGTGGCGCAATGCAGTGTCATTCCAGTTCGACTTGGCCGCTACTACCTGGCTGATTTTAGAGGTGATATTTAACAATCTCATTTTGCCAAGGGTGGACCTCTTAATACAACTGCAACAGAAGTGGGAATTATATAATATGGAACATTATCTCAAAGACTTTTTTTTTGGGGGGGGGGGGGGGGGGGGGGGGGTCCTACTTGCAAACTTAATTTTGTAAGCTTTTACATTAAGGGTTTGTACCTGAAACTTAAAAAAAAGAGCTAAATGTACAAGTTCGCAGATAGCAAACTCAATCTAATCGCCTGTTTTGCAACTGCATTTTGGAGTGTGTGTGTTAGAAAATCTGCAGCCACACTACAGATAGAAAGATCACTCAATAGATTCTACTATGACAAAATGAAAGTAAAAGTTGAATTTAACGCAAAATATCAGCTGCTGAATTAAAACTCCCAAGGCCTGCACTGATTGTGTGTGACAATGAAGTTCCAGGACACACACACACACACACACACACACACACACACACACACACACACACACACACACACACACACACACACACACACACACACACACACACACACACACACACACACACACACACACACACACACACACACACACACACCTGTGGATGGTTGTATTATATTGCTGTCTACGGTGCAACCACATGCACCGGCTAAAGAACTAATTTGAGTGCTGCAGCAGAGCAAATTTCCTCCTTTAAATAATACACCTTGTTGCTCCCTAATGCCATGTGTGGAAAAACATGGGAGGCAACAACCGAGTGGGCAACACTTTCTTTTCCCTGTCGCGAGAATGGGTGATTTATTCTGCAAGATGCATTTAATTCATTCGTTTCTCTGAGAAAAAAAAGAAAAGGTAAACATATTTGGCATGTGGCAATAAATAAAAAGCACTTTATCGATTGGTGTGGCTGCCTTTCCCCTGCATGCATCATCGTTTAGATCACTGCACCGCTGCAAAAAATAAATAAATTAAGTGCCTTTGTTATCATAAAGGAGATGAGTAATATGGAGCTGGCCTGCATATATATATATATTATATCTGATCGATAAAAGCGCCATCCATCCCTGCGGAGCCCCCCGGGCGCATGGCTGCTGCTGCTGCTGCCCAAGGAGAAGTGCGTAAAACCAGATGACAGCCCCCCCTCGCAAAACAACCAGTAAATAACGGGTCACCTGCTCATCTCAACGCCACTAACGTGTGTATTTACGGGCATTCATCTTGTATTTTTTTTTCCCACCCACCGCTGTCATCTTGGACCCGAAGAGACACGCTGTCCCTGACGGCGACTGTGCGAATGTAACTGGGGGTTGGGGGGGGGGTTTTGTTGCAGTATTTTATGTCACATTTCGACAAAATGTGTCGAAATGCGGTCGTGGTTGTGTGTGTGTGGGGGGGGGGGGGGGGAGACAGCACACGGTGAACAAGCCACAACGTAAACACACCACGACGCGGAAGGAAGGAGGAAGGAAGGTCCTAGTTAAATCCCCAGTCACACAATGCGAGAGCCCCGAACACGACGACCGCGCAGACAACGACTGGGCGACCGACAAAAAAAACACACAAAAAAAAACGGGCGACCGTCACTACGGACGCGGAACGTGGCTCCCCGCTCGGCGTAAATACCGCCACACTGTGTAATGTACACGGGACAACACGGGCTGGGCCTCGGGTTTGTTTCCCCCGTCAGCGCGTCGAGGCCTCGCTTGCAGCCGCGGCCCCCAGTGAAGCGACGCCTCCGCGGACACGCGTCCCGCACACGGCTCGCTCGCCGCCGCCGCTCGCCCCCCTTCTCTTGTTTTCTTAAATCTCTTACCGGGTCCGAGGGCTTCCATGGCCGAGGCCTCTCTCTCCGTCTCAGTCCCGGCCTGGCGGCTCCGTACCGTCGCTGAAATTGGGGGCGGTATCGCGAAGCTTAAAGGGGCTAATTTAAGAAAAATGGGAAATATAGATAGATGCGTGGACGACTGCTGCCTGAACCAACAGAGCCGAGCTACCGCTTCTGCTGCCTCTGACGATTTGTAACTGCGCATGCGTCAGTTAGAAGCCCTTCAGGTCGCAGTGCGCACGCGCTGATTTTTCTTTACCGCACTGGCTGGAACAAACTTTATGATTATGAATGATCCCGGTGAGGCGGAGGAGTGCGACGTCGTTATAATCATGTAAATTATAATACAACACAAGACAATATAATGAAGGGCGGAAATGCAAATAGACTTGGCACCATGTTAAGTATATGAATTAGTAAAAAAAAACAAATATATATATATATAAAGTTGAGACCAGTTGTGGTTAGTCACATGACTGACTGAATGGCTTAAGACAAAGTTATGCTTAACCCTGTATTTTATTGATTATTTGAGTACTCATTGCTCCATGTTTCAGATACACTGGTTAATGCAATAATTTTTTTTTCATGACAAATGGAAGTCCAGTGTTCAAAATCTTTGAGTATTACAAAATGAAATGTTCTGAAAGCATTCAAAGTAGAACCACAGTGTTTTATTGTAGTTATTATATTCTTGGGTTTTAATCACAGAAACCTAAGAATCTTTTTTTTTTACTGTTGTAGCTGGCCAAGATGGAAATAGACAATATACAAGATACTGCAATAGCCCAAGTAAAAGAACAATAACAAGTCACCACAGGAACATGATGGTTTTACTTTAAAATTAGAAATTTACTTTAAAATAGGTTTGGTCTATTGAACACTAAGTAACGAAATAGCAATTGTTTCTTTCTTTGTTTCTTTCTTTTTTCTCACAGCCACTAAAATCACCCTCACTTTAGAGTGAGGCCCCGCCCGTCCGCGCATTCCCGGTGTGTAAAATATGCGTTTCAAACGAGTCATGACGTCACAGCAGGCGGACACAAATCTCCGCAGCGGACCAATGGGAGAGCGAGAACCGGGCGATTGACACCTCGCTGGCGAAAAACTGCGGGCCAGCTGTCACGGCGCGCGAAAGATCAAAATTTTTGTTCTATTCGTTTGTATGGAACAGGCGGGAGGAAGAGGAACAGCCCGGCCACAGCGCTCTCTAAATGCGCGTTAAACGTATAAACTAGTGGTTTTCATTTATCTACCGACGTCTGCCGTGGCCGCCGAGCGTCATTGAGTCGTTGTCTCCGCCGGCTTCTTTTCTTTTTTTATAAAAGAGCGTGAATCTATCGGACGGACAAAGATGAGCCTCGTCCTTTCTCAACAACAGGTGAGGAAATGCTCTCAGATATCAACAACTACAGTCGACATCTATCCAGCGTAGTACTATCAGATTGGTTGACAGTGTCCCCGTCGGTTATAAGTTACGGGAGAAGGTCCGCAGTATTCCAAAATCTAAGATATGCTAGCAATAGCGATTAGCCTGTTAGCTAGCTAGCTAGGTTAGGTTTTAGCCAGCTGGGACGGTGGTCGTCGCCTTGGCCTGGTCGCGTCGATTAAATGTGTGTTTGTGATGCATTTTACTTTGCTGACCACTTGAAAGCCATGAGCAGATCGTGTTCCAGGGGATTGTTATGGCGAGACCAACCACTCGAGCCAGCTAAGTTGTGCGTTTAGCTAACTGGAAGCCGCGTCTCCAGCTAACTTGTGCTTCTTGTGTGGTTCGTGTCGAGGCGCCACTGGGGCAGTTTAACAGCCCCCTCGACCATTCGACCATTCGACCTCCATGTTTCCCGGTGACTCTGTGCACAGATGGCGTGTCCCTGTGTGCTTTATTGACAAATACAAGCACATGGATATAGTTTTTAATGTCCTACTCGTGACATAAGATCACTAATAGTATCACCTGTGCCCATCTTGAAAATGATAAGATTCAGTGCACACTGCAAAACAGGGAAATCTGAGAACAAGTATTTTTTTTGCAGCGTGTCCACATTTGGAAGATTGCATGTGTGTTTTGACTGTGAAGCCTCCCACTACCCATGATACCAGACTACTACTGCAATGCCCCATTTTACAGGAGAGAAGACAAAAAAGCAACTGCATGGTGGTTGAATAATGTTTTTTTTTGTTTGTGTCATCGTGCCCAGGCTGAGGGGCTTCCAGCTGTGGCCCGAACAGCAGCAGAGAGCGACTCAGACAGCGGGGTGGGCTCTCCAGCAGAGGAGGTGGTCTCGCAGGCGACCAACAAAAGAGAGAAGCTTCCAGGTGAAGTGACACGACAATAGGCGTCGATTCGACCTGAGACTGGCCAGAGCCACTATGGTTGTGTAAATGAGCAAATACATTTAGGTCAATGTCTTTAAAGCACATAGAGAAAATGAAATGTTCCTATGTACCACGCAAGGTGTGCCTTGACTGCCTGTACTTGCACTTTAAAGATAATAATAACCTCACAATAATACAATGATTACTTTGAAGAATCATATTTATTTAAAGCTTTTTTTAAAGGAGAGATTGAGATTATATGTATGTTTATTCAGGGATATTAATCCTACTTAGAATTATGCTGCTTCACAAAAAGTCTTTAACGATTCAGGGTGACCATTTTTGCTATTCTTCCAGACTCCGATGACGACGAAGACATCACAGCTCACAGAAAGCCCCGTCGTAATGCCATTAGAGACAGTGACAGCGAGGAGGAGGCGGCTGCAGAGAACAGCGTCAACATGGCCGAAGCGCTGGTCTTGTCTGCTTCCAGCGGAGAGGAGATGGAGACGGGTGAGGCCGAAGAGAAGGACGTTGGGAGAGAGGGGGGGGCGCAGAAGAGCAGGAGAATAAGCAGAGCACCGATTGAGAGTGAAGACAGCGAGCCCGAGAAATCGGCATGTGGAGAAACGGAGGAGCAACAGGATGAGGCGAAGAAGGGAGCGAAATCAAAGGAGCGGAAGAAGAGAGAGAACAGCCAGAGGCATCGGGAGAAAAAGGAGAAACGCAGCAAAGCGGTGGAAAAACTGAAAAAGAAAGGGAGGTTCTCCGAAATGAACGAGGTAAGTGCAGCTTGACCTTTTCTCTTGCCGTACTTGTACTTTTCCTCCATTGAGCATTTTGTCATACTTGTGAAAAGTGCTCATAAACCTTGGAAAAGTATGTTTTATATTAAGGGCATGCTCCTGTTTATGTCACTTAATATTTTCTCCATATTTAAATCCTTGTTTCACATTCCCGTGTAAGTATCCATTAAGGAAAGTCTTTATATAAATGTACGAAATTTTGGAAATGAACTAAAATTAAGTAACAATCAAAGTAGAATTACGTGACTCGACTCATGGATTTTATTTTATTATTAAACTTACAACCTATTTCCTCAGGACACACCTCTCCCTCGGGCTCTGAATGACAGTGGATGTCCGCTGGGCGACACAGACCTGTTTGACACTGGTCTGGAGGAGGAGGAGGAAGAGTCTCTCGATGCCATTAGAGCTGCAGTGAAACACAAGATGAAAAAACATAAGGTACAAAAAAGATGATTTGGAATCGTTCAGTCAAGACTTCAACATTATTTCTTGTGACTCGAATTATGTTTAGCGCTCAATCTTTCACATTATCACAACCATTGTATCTCTATACAAGATACAATGTATAATGCATAAACATTACATTTTTGGTTAAATTGTTGTTGGGGGAGGAAAATGTTAGGTCTGTTTTTTCAGATGTTGATCATTGTTAAAATATTCCTGCAGGAACCTCTCCTGAATGATGATGAAGAAGACGACGAAGAGGCACAGGAGAAACCTCAGCGTGTGGTATGTGATGACAAAATGCTTGAATTTCTTTTGAATGCTGTGTAATTAATACAAAATACCAGAGCACTTTTTTTTTTTTTTTTAATTTTCAACATGTGTGATGTTCTCAGGAGAGGAAAGCTGCACGTGCCAGCAAAGACGCGATGAAACAACTCCACAGCGAGTCTCAGAGACTGGTCAGAGGTCAGTTTATAATAAACATTTCTTTTGTCTTTGTGCTACTATTTCTTATTTGGTTTTGAAAGTTTTTTTTATTTTTAGATCATCATATGGTTCATGTTTTTAAAGAAGTGTCCAATGTTATTCCGTCTTTGCAGAGTCCACACCTGGCCTGCCCTACCACATCCCTGAGCCCAAGACCATCGACCAGTTTTTCAAGAGGAAAGCCAGGCCAGAGGGTCCCGCCATGGCATTATTAAAGTAAAGACAAGTATAACAGATAGCGCACACGCATGCCAGTGCAACGAACCACGCGTTGTCACAATTTTACCATACAAATCTAATGATAATAATCCTATTCTCTTCAGATCTACAAAATATTCAGCAATGAGGTTGGAGACTCCACCCGCGCCTCCTCCACCCCCTGTAAACCCATTCGTCAATCCCCAACAGCAGTCCGCCGAGCAGGACTCTTCTTCTCCGTCTCAGGCTCTCTCGTGCACTCAGATCCAGCCCTTGCCTCATCCCGCCGCCACCTCGTCCCCACAGCAGGAGAGCCATAACCAGGCCAGAGAAGCAGCTGCCAGCCTAGATTCCAACCAGGAATGTGGCCCGATGCTTTACCTCTCTGAGAGTCTGCAGGAGTCGGTCACAACAGATGGAGCAGTGAATTCTGTTTCTGACTCCGGGGAAGAAACCTCTGCAGTTCCCCCAGGACCAAGTCACACTGCAGTAAAGTCCGACTCTGAATCGTTGCAATTACAACCTGTGTCTGGGACTTCTGCGGAGCCTGTGGCTGCTCAGTGTGGGAGCACTGATTCAGCTGCAGCAGACTCTTTAGTGCAGCAACCTACCAAGCCCAAGAAGGACAAATTGGCCAGACTGAAACAGCTCGGACTGGACCCCCCACCCATTGCTAAACTGTGTCCGGATGATGGAGCCTTTGTTCAGCTCGAGCCTCCACAGCTCAACCCCGGTGAGTCATGATGATTAGTTTTTTAAAGATTTCAAGAGATGTGGAATAAGAATGTGTCCGCATAAACCCTTGGTGTTTCCTCTCTTCTTCAATCAGGCGTGGTGGCCCTGAAGGAGCGCTATCTTCGTCATGTCCAGCCCCCCGCAAGGCCCCATGGAGAGCGCACGATGCAACTCAACATCATCCGCAAAGATAACACCCCATCCGGCCAGGAAGAGTTGCGCACGGAGTCGGTCACGGTCACTGTTAAGGAGGGGGCAGATGAGCCTGTGCCCAGCAAACCCGGTGAGGATACGTTTGTGACATGCTCAAACAGACAGGGGGTGGTTACACGAGCCTTGAATGGAAAAATTGGGATTGATTTTTTCCTAACATGACAAACTTCTTCTGGTCTATTGCTCAGGAGAGAAACTGCTGACTCTGAAGCAGCGTCTGCAGCTTGCCATGGCCCAACGGAGAAAGGAGGAGAGGGCACGCAAGGCCGAGCTGAATCGCTTAGACAACGAAGACTGTGGAGAGGAAGAAGAGGAGGAGGAAGACCTGACGGATGACTCAGAAGAAGAAGAGGTAAGTTGTAATTTTTTGCTGCTCTGAAACAAATTACTTGATACAAATTTGTCTCTTTGCGCTCACATCAAGCCTGATCTTTTCATCCCAAGGGCATAGATGACTTACTGGGAGGTGATGATGGGGAGGAGGAGGGAGGCAGCAGAACTCAGAGTATCAGGAGCACATCTCCCGTGGCACTGACTGGACCCTCGCTGACTCCTGACCTCGTGAACACAGACGGCACACTCATGCTATTCCCTGGGAACTCCTGTTCTCGCACTGGGTAAGAGTGTGTGTGTGTGTGTGTGTGTGTGTGTGTGTGTGTGTGTGTGTGTGTGTGTGTGTGTGTGTGTGTGTGTGTGTGTGTGTGTGTGTGTGTGTGTGTGTGTGTGTGTGTGTGTGTGTGTGTGTGTGTGTGTGTGTGTGTGTGTGTGTGTGTGTGTGTGGTGGTAAAGCGTCATGTTCTATTTTGCATTTTAGTGATGGTGTCAGACGGTCTGGTCCTTCTGGACAGGACAGCAGCAATAAGATGGGTGAGTAGAGGGAGAGTTTTTAAAATCCTGACCAATTTTGCATCCGGTTGCATCATACACCGGAGGAGAATGATGGCAGATATTCTTCTCTCTAATCTCAAACATGCGCACACGCTACAAGGTTTGAAAAAATAATGGCACAGCGCACACTACAGGAGATTTATCTCTTGAGAGGGAGGGACACGCCACCTCATGGCAGAGAGGTGACTCTCATGAGGAAGACGGAGCAAACAAAACAAACACGATGGAGACTGTAATCGATAATAATGCTTTGCAGTGATAAAAAAATTTAAGTCAAAGGAACGAGTCTTTCAAGACACGTTGTACAGGAACTCGTGTTCTTGCCACATGTCGACAATCCTCTCCTCCGACTCAGCTGTCCACCGCACTCGTGCGGTACCTTGTTTCGCGGCCGCCATATCCAAAGGTCTATAATGTCAAGTAGCTGATGGTGTTGCTTGCAACCCAAGCGTGGCAACACTTTCAGCTGCTCAACTCGTCCCTCGTTGACAGTAGTCATCCTGATTTTAAATCCGAAATATGAAGCAGTTCAGGAGGTTTATGAACTGCTAATTATCGGTACCGACCAAGGTTCCAGACCAGTTTTCTCCTCCAGGGGTTAAATCAGCCTGAAATTGGTATTTGGTATTTTTCTTTTGGGGAAAGAAAAATGTATTATGTATACTTTTCTCACTCTTGCCACTCTCGTCTCCAGAAGAGGACGACTCTCTGTCCCTGGTTAAGGACAACAGCCACAACAGCAGCTTTGAGCTCGCCGGCTCCATGATCACCTCCTACCAGCCCGTTAGTCATCAGCGCTCCACAGGAAGAGGCGTCTCTAACTACGCCATGTTCCGCTCCCCTTCCCCCTCCCTCTTCAGGCCCAGCTTCCTCGGTTCTGCCTCCAAGGTAAGATTAAAAAAGGTTTATGCTCAGGGTTGAACAAGTGCGAGTTCAGCCAGACTGAAAAGGCACAGTAAAAGTAAAAATCCACATAAGTCATCTCTGCATTTAGACCATGGTGTTTGCTTCAAATTGTGGCTTAATTTTTCCTTTCACCCCCCATTAGAGTTCAGGCAAACTCTCTGAGCCCTCGCTCTGCCTCCCCGTTGAAGACTCCCAGGACCTTTACGCACCTCCATCCCCAGGCGCCGACTCTGGGCCCCTGGGCGGAGCGGCCTCTGTCCCCGGAGACTCCCAAGGTCGCTTCTCCTTGGAGGACGACACTCACTCCCAGTTACTTGACGCAGACGGCTTCCTCAACGTGGGGCCGCGCCCTGGTGCGCCCCCTTCCCACAAGAGACAATTGATCCTGGACAGCTTGGATGAGAATGCGATGGACGCCAACATGGGGGAGCTGTTGGGGATGTGCTCAGGTGTTTTTGGCACAGCGGAGTGCGACTCCAGCAGGGGCGGAGGCCTCGGATCGACGGAAGAGGACGAGCTGCTCGGGTTGTGCTCCGGAGCGTTTCCAGCGACGCAGAAGGTAGAGGAGCCGAGGGAAGGAGATGGGAGTAAAGATGGCGGACAGGATGAAGAGTGTGACAATCCCATGGATCAGCTGCTGGGGCTGTGCTCAGGAAAATTTCCAAGTTCAGGTAAAGGAGTGTGCCATATGTGACTAGAGTCAAAGTATCCACTGCACTAAATCCTTTCTTCATGCTGGGATCTCTATTGTTTTTCTTCATGTCTTTAGTTTTTAAAATATTGAAGCGTCTGTTTTAAGCGATTTTCCTCAAGTTACAGAATATTGAGATTTGTCTCTTTTGCCATCTATTTCAGGTTCGGCTTCACCAGCACCAGAAAGGTACAGTTCAAAAAATGAATATATGATAAACCAGTAAAAAGTTAGAAGCTGCTGCTTTACAGAACTTCTCTCCTTGTGTCCCTCTTTTTTTCTCATTGCTTTAGTCCATTTTGATTAAGGAATATTATTGGAATATTTATATCAATGTAAGATTCTCATAGTGATATTTTTCTTTATATAGTAAAAAGGAGGAAGAGCAGGAGGAGGAAGAAGATGAGGACTGCGAGTTCCGGCTTCTGTCAGATGTAGAAAGTGAACAGGTAAAAAAGAATTGTCTTAAAATTTGATCCTAAATGTTCCTGTTATGGTTTAGGGGCAAATGACAAGAATTGTGGCTTTATAGGAGGACGATGGCGGAGAGGAGAACGCGGAGCATGAACCTAGCGATGAGGAGGAGGATGAGGGAGATGCTGCCGTCGAAGAGGAAGAGATGCAGGGTGTGTTTGCGTCCCACCGAGTCAAGAAAAAGAAGAAAATGTAAGTCACGAATCAAATCCAACTTAATGTTCGTAGCATTACAGAATTAAATTGGGTTGTTTAAAAAAATCCAAAATCCACGCCGCACCGCAGGTTTTAACCGCGTCTTGCATGTTGTCCACAGGCGTTTGACCGACTACCTAGACTCGGAGGCTGAGCTGTCGGGCAGTGACAAGGACAGCGACGACGAGGACGGCGACAGAGGGAGCGAATACGAGGAAGAGGAGCTCCTCGAGGAGCTTCCCTCGGACGAAGAGCTGCAGGACCAAGTCAACAAGATCCACATGTGAGTAACAGCTGCTCTTACACCACGTTTGTCACCTAGTTTCTGTATCATTGGTTAAACCGTGGTGATTATGCTTCTTCTCACTGCCTGAAATTATTTGTTTCTTTTGTGTCACTGTGGAGAAGCTTATATCTGTTCATGTTTTTTAACTTTAAAATCTATGCGTTGTTCTTAAAGGAAGCAGATAATGGATGACGACAAGCGTCGCCTGAGGCTCTACCAGGAGCGCTTCCTGGCTGATGGCGACCTGCACACCGACGGCCCGGGACGAGCTCGTCGCTTCCGCTGGAAAAACATTGGTGAGTTTTCAAGGATGAGGGAATTAATGTCCTTAAATGCCATATGCTTGTAAAGTCATGTTATATTTATAGACAGTAGTTGTTCGAGGAAGACAGACCAAGAATAAGTGAGATTCTATTTGCTATTTAAAGTTTTACAAGGTAGCCACACAGCATAACAGTTATATGGAACTGGTGATTAATATATAATTAATAATAATAACAACAACTGTAAAGTGGATGTCTGAACTTTCGAGTCTCGCAGATTTATATTTCAGTTTCTAATTCTAACAAATGAACTAAAACGACCTTCAGTATTGTCATTTCATCCAGTTTCCATTTTGAATCTTTTCCTCCAGACGACAACGGCTTCAACATAGACCGGATGGGGGCGGAGGAGGAGGAGGAGGAAGATGAAGACATCGACCAGAGTGAAGTCCAAAGGAGGAAAGAGAGACTGGAGAGAGAACAGTGGCTCAGGGAACAAGTAGGTCGCATTGTGAATTTGTGATTTCAGATATTAAAAAGTTCCTGATCACACATAAGTAAAAAAAAATTCCAACTTTTGCTTTATGGGATTTGGTGATTTTGAAAAAAGCAAGCTGCATGAGTAGAAGAGGTGTTGTTGTCATTTCGTCATCTTTATTCCTCTCTGTCTCCTCTCATAGTCTGAACAAAAGGCGGAGAAAGGGGAAGAGTTGGATGCAGACGACGAAAGGATCGGAGAGGAAGACAGTCATTTTATGAAGCTGGCCAAGAAAGTGACAGCGAAGACCCTGCAGAGAAAAGGTCGGTTTAACACGACGCCATTTAGGTGAAGTGACCGACAAACCAGAAATGAGTCACTTGAGGTTTCAAGTGAGGAAGGAAGAACGTGGAGGGTTGAAAAATCAGTGAAATAACTTTGAAAGCGTTGAAACACTGGCATGTGTAAACTAAACTTGCCACCGATGTGAAATCAATATAAGAATTGAACAATTTTTTTTTTCTCAGAAAACTTGATAAAACTAAACTAAAGCAGACAGACGGGAAACTGCTGCCAACACTGTCTTTGCTAAAAGTTCCATCACTGTTGTTCTGGGAAGTTGTTGCATTTATTTAAATTATATAAAGAAATATGAATAAAACCGGTTCGCTACCTGTGATATTCATGAGTTTTGCGTATTGGATATACTTCATGTTTTATACCACTTTCACTTTCATAATTGAATAATTCGGACACAAACTCCTTTGGTCATTATAAAGGGAATCTCATTCCGATTATTTCACTAATTTTCACAATGTTTTAAATCAGATTCCTCTGTGGCACCACAACTGGAAAAGAAGCCCTCAGCTCTCAATCCCTTCCAGAGACCCTCACAGTCTGTACAGGTATGTCACTGTCGATGTAACAGACACACAAACCACTTGATATTATTATTTTGAAGATTTTCTGAGTTGTAATTCTGCCATTTTTGGTTGTTTCACGGTATATCTGTACAACTTGCCGATAAGGAATTTCTCATTACATAACTTCACTTAACTCTTGAGTCCAATTGCAGACAGCCTTAAAGTGAGAAGTTATCTCTTGTGACTTTTTTTTTTCTTTCTTCATCAAACGGGAAGCATCTGACTTTACAAAAATAGCATAACCTCATCATTCGTTGCCTGCAGTTCTCTGGCTTTTTATAAATCTTGTGGTTGTTCCGTTAAATGTGAAGACCTTTTCACTCGGGGGGGTGGGGGGGTTCTGCTATGTAATTGGTGTTTAGGAAAAATGCTGCGGCATGAGAGGTCTGAGTGAACGTCTGTGATTGTTTAACAAGCAAAGTTCATTACTGAACTTACTCTGTGCAATGACAGATTCATGTTTTTTTATTGGTTTCTTCCAGGTGAGGAGGGGTTCGCTGCTCAGTCAGCCCCACTCCGTCCTCCAGAAACTGGCTTCCATCTCGGAGGGGAATCCCCTGGCGCCCCGAAACAGCCGCGGATTCCTGTTTCAAACGCTCTCACCCGAGAAGGACAGCAAAACCTCAAACGCTCCACAGAAACAGGTGAGCGAGCGTATTCCCTCGCATGGGTCGTTGTCTAAGAAGCGATTCTTATCCCTCAAAGCTTGTTGTTCACTCCTCACTTAACATCAAAGGGAGGGAGAGGAAAAAACTGGAGCTGCAGCAAATTAGCCGACAGAAACTATTTTGATAATCAAAGAATCGTTTGTCATTTTGAAAACAAGCAGTTTCACTGAACTTCAATGTTAAATTTTTATCTGCCGTACTTTTGTCCTCCTGATTCGCCGTGACTCTCTTGTCGTGTTATGTCTCCTCTGCAATATCTCCCGTTCTAAAAATAAGCGCAAAAACAAAATACTTTCCAAAGATCTCTGAAGTGTGATAGTCATGTGAATGTGTGATGGGGGGGATTTTATTGTTTCTGATGTTTTCTAAATAGGACACTAGGTGGAGCCAAAGCCCACTGCTCCCTTTTATGTATCCTTTTGTGCAGACATGGTTTCCTACACTAATGAGGTAGTGTAATTAGGCTTCGGCTTGTCTGTCTGTTTGTTTGTTGTGTTGTTTGTAGGATTACTCAAAAAGTTATTTATGGATTTTTATGAACATTTTATCAAAGCTAGATTACATATTGGAGAGACCTGGATCAGGCTGGGTTTTTTTCACCATTGCAAGTGCTCTTGTTTTTCTGATTGTGTGTAAGAGCCTTGAAGCTGTGAGGAGGCATTTAACTGCATGCGTTTGGCTCCTCAGGTGATGGTGAAGAAGAGGGGGCAGGTGGAGGCGGCGAACCCGGCAGCGAAGAGGGTCTGCAGGGAGAACAAACCTGCGGGACAGACTAAAGGCGCCCAGAGGAGCATCTTCAACTTCCTGGACCACTGAATTTGATGATTATCGGCCAGAACTTTTACGCGCCTATTTCAGCAGGCAGTGAGACTCGAAAAATGAAGGATGCGGCGAGGAGTACGGCTGACTTCAGGCTCTGAAGGTGCACAAGGGTACATGGTCATGTGTGTGTTTACATGTTTATATTGCCTTAAAACAGCAAACTAAAGAGCAGCAATAAGGGATCCTCTTAAATCTTTTACTTGGTGAGCGTTTCTCTTACATACACTGGTCTCAATTTGAAATCCGCTTCAGGACCGTTCACGTGTCACAATCTCACTCGACCTCATTTGGACTGCTTCGTGTTATGTCCATTCTAAATGTTTTATTGTGTAAATAGGATTGATTTGTTGTTGTTTTTAACGGAAAGGGTTTTTTGTTTTTATGTATGATGATTTTTAAATGTATTAGTTTTACAGTGTAAATAAAAGTGTATTTTAAGACATTGCTCTGTTTGCTTGTTTCCCCTGCTCAGGCTGGATGTTACCAGCTACAGTGCAGGATCAGTATAATGGTATGAAACAGATTTCATTTGTTATTTCACACGTGATTGAAATTTCTGTTGAGAAATTGTGTGTCTAGGGATTGTTGGGCTCTATAGTCAACATTTGAGGGCAATGTACAGACGCCCTTATCTTGAAAGAGCTAAGAATTTCTTTTCCTGTTGAATAACTACTTTATAATATCTCTTTTCAAATTGAAATTTCGAAGCACCTTTTGCTTGTGTAAATCTGACTCGGGACCGTCATCCACATCTGAGACAAATCTCACTGTTCTGGTCACACTGAGGATCAGACTGGAAATCACATGGCCATAGATGAATCAAATCCAATTCAGTGCGTCCAATCTGATAAAGGAGACATCGCAACTTATCACGTTGTTAATAGACTTTGAAAATCCTGTACGACCTTGGCCTAAGTTTGATGGGCATGTGGCTGTCAGAGGTCCAAATTTTTTTTTGTTATTGTCTCCTGAACACAACAGGTTTTCATCGACAACGCTATAATCAAAACCGACTATGTGACTATCAGGGCGTCTCTGGTTGGATCGCTTGTCAGATCTAAAACTGAATGTCTGGTTTTTGGGCAGATAAGTTGTTGGTATGTTCAGCTTTATTTCAACGGCTTTCTAGAAGAAGAAAAAAAATTGTGCATGACAGGAATTGTGTGCAACAAAGTTAGTTCAAGATCGCTTGAAAATGTAAAGAAGCATTTAATAACTTCCTCTAAGGTTGTTACTTGTTGCTTCTTGTTGTCAGACCTCATAAGAATGCAATGTGTCTGATCTTCAAACTACAATTCAACAAATTGAGTGTTCTACAACAATCCCTGTACGGCACACGACACATGCTGTGGGGAAACGGGTTCAAAAGACATGCTGACAAAAGAAAACATGGCATTTAGAGTTCCACAGAATCAATACCTGGTCAAAATAAACACTTTACTAGAGTGGGGAAGCTTTTAATCAATTCAATTCCACCTCGTTGGGGTGTTATTGGTTTGAAACCCACACTTCTCCACCGGCCCTCGTCGCTCTACACGCTCCTTTTGACTCCTCGTTTCACTTTTTTTCTTGCAGGTTTGACGCATAATTGCAGTTTAGGGACTAATGACTTGGCAAGTGGCTAATAAAAGGCCGGGCATTAAAGGGAGTTACTTCTAACGAGCCCCCATTCGTGCCTCTCCATCTCATTAGCGGCCACGGTGATTAAGAGGAGGTCCTGGGGTTAGGAGCGGGCGCAGGAGGCCCCATTACACATCATTAGGGGCCAACGCCAGGAGGGCCTGGAATGAAACCCCACGCTGGGCCCCTGCCTGTGGCGAGCTGCCGTACCTGCAGGCACACAGGCTTAATCCTGGTGTTGTTAAAGCAACGATTACATTATTTATTTATTTATTTTTTACCTCTGTCGAAGAGGTAATGGTTTGTTGGCTTGTTTGCCAGAGAGCGAACAGGTCTCCAAAACGTGGCGGGATGCTTTTGCACAATAAAGGAGCAATTGGATAGATTTTGCCGTGGACACGCATCTATCATTACACTTTTGCGCCATTACCACACAATTAACCGATACAGACTTGGTTTCAAATCCTAAGGCTCCGTTTGCAGGGTCAGGACAAGAGATCAGTTCTAATTGGAGTTTAATAGGAATAACGTTTTTTTCTTTTTCTTTTTGCAAGTTGGAGAGTAATTTAGCTTTGGCATCATCCTGCTGTTCAATCGCCCCCCTCTTCCCCTGCGTCGACAACCATTCCCACTTCTCCAAACTGAATTTCCCCAACTTTGTTTAACCTCCAAGTGGATATTACGAGGTCAACACAGAATCCCCCCCTCCCCCTCCTCCTCCTCCACCATTCAGCCCCACACTTGAAAGAGGAGGAAGGTTACATGTTTTGGCACCGAGGCCCCGGCTTCCAAATATCTAGAGGACACAGATCTGGCTTTATTCAGATTACGAGGAGGAGAGGAGGCAGAGGGTAGAATAATTGAAGAGATACATGAGCTGTAGCACCCAGGGGTGTGCTCGCTCGTGTCGTGACGTATGCACTTGTATGTGTCTGCTCACATCTAGGCCTTAAAATAAAAGCGTATAATTAGTGGGCAACGCGACCCCCCCCCGTGCTGGATTAGTGGTTCAGTTTAGCACGTCTTGGCCGATTTATTAAATTTTTTAAAAATGTTTTTAAGAGCTCTGGCTGTGAGCTGGAGGTCCAGCAGGCTTCTCTTCACAGTCTCCGTGCATCTCCGCACCAAGGATCTGACAGAGCGGCCCACGGGCGCTGCCGGCCGCCCTCGGCCGCTGTCACGGCCCGAGACTGGTGCTGCAGCAGACGCGGAGCTGAACTGAGGGAAATGGGTCACGGGCGCCGGGGGCTGTGTACAATTCCGACAAGGTCTTATTATGCACAAGGTAAGTCATGCTTTTTTTCTCCTTTTTTTTTTTTTTACTCTTCGTGTGTCAAAGGGAGAGAGAGGGAGGTTGGTGTCAACGTTGGCCCACAATAATCTTTGTTCCCCCCAGGAGGCCTCTCAGATGACCCTCAGTCCTGCGAGTTCACCCTATCTCTCCTCCTATCAGTGTCCTCTGTAGTTGTCTTTTGTAACTTGGGGTTTTTCTCCTTCTTCTTTTTTTTTCAGGGAGCGAGATGGAGGGAGAGATGATTTTGCGTGTGACGGGGCCTTGGGCGGGCGGCTGTGTTTGATGTATTTTTTATGTGCTTAGGCTACTGGTGAACGATGGGGAGGGAGGCAGGGAGGGAGGGAGGGAGGGAGGGAGGGATGAGGCCTGGAGCTGATGCACTTGAATGGGGATGTTGTTGAAGGAGAGAAGGAGGGGAGGATGGAGACGTGTGTGTGTGTGTGTGTGTGTGTGTGTGTGTGTGTGTGTGTGTGTGTGTGTGTGTGTGTGTGTGTGTGTGTGTGTGTGTGTGTGTGTGTGTGTGTGTGTGTGTGTGTGTGTGTGTGTGTGTGTGTGTGTGTGTGTGTGTTCGGTTGGTGCGTGTACGTGTGTGTGTGTGTGCGTGTGTGTTTAGTGTGTGTGTGCGTGAGTGCGTGTGTGCGTGAGTGTGTGCGTGTGTGTGTGTGCGTGTGTGTGTGTGCGTGTGTGTGTGTGTGTGTGTGTGTCGGGAAGAGGGGGTGGTGGTGGTGGGGGGGACTCGAGTTTTGTTTTTTTCTGCCTTCAGCGACGACATGACAGGGAGATGAGGGCAGGAAGGATAGAGACAGTGAACACTTGTTAAGTCTGTCTGATGTAACCTCCCTATACCACACACACACACACACACACACACACACACACACACACACCCTAACACACATTCATACTGCCATGCCCTCAGATCTAAGATTGACAATCACAAAAGCAGTCAGTCACCAGTTTGGAGGAATGTATCACACAGCATCAAATCCTGCGCTCCTCCCTCTGCGGACGCAGTGGAGACGTGACGTTGCCTGTCAAACGTTGCATTGTGGGTGACGTTTTGGGCGCATTTTAATGCACCTGTAACTTTGGACGTCTTGTCAAATATAGCGATGCGGTTGATTTTTGGTCTTTTTCTTTTAGAAATCTACCATCAGACGCTCACGAGGTAGATCAGCAGCTTCCCGTGGATGTGTTCAGTGTCTGACTGGAGGCGGGGGAATATACCGCTCTGCGCTTCGTGTTCACTTTTTATCGCTTTCCTCCGTTTCCCAGGATGCTTTTCGGCGGCCTGCTAGAGGATGGGCATGACCTCGCTTGTTGGCGAGGAGAGAAACAGGGGAACAGTTATAACACTGTAAATGTAACAGATGATGATTTTCTTCCCCACTGTCTTTAACTCCAACGATGGAAATCTCCCTGAAGGTCGGACTGAACCAAAATGTGTTTACAGCTGAAGTCTATGAAAGAAACAAAATGCTGTGCAATCAAACTACCAACATCGTTGGCTGAGCTGGAAATATCTCAATATAAGATATCACGACAAAAAAGGGAAGGTGCAATTACTTACTGCTTTGACTTTTACACCTTTTTTGTTTGTTTTTTGGCCATTTGCAAGCAAAAGTCTCCCTCCACTCCAAAATCTTCTTTAAAATCCTGTTTGTGCAGAATCACATATGTTCGCCCTGTTCGTTTTTGCATTCATCTGCTGAAGAAGGAACGTTTCTCTCACAGCTACACTCACCAAGCACTTTATTAGGAACACCATATTTCCCCACCCATTTCTTCCACATGTGTTTTTGTCTATGTGATGGCGGGAAGAAGATGCAGGTTTTGTATAAATTACGGGCGTCTTTAATGCCAGGGTCAAATTGCAATTCTTTCAATTGCAAAATTGAATTCAGCATCTGCAGATGGACTCACGGCACATTCAAGCACACGGATCAGCAAATGAGCACAGCGAAAGGAAACAGCCGTGTTGTAAACCCGCTGGTTGGGTCACATATTGCTACTGGGTTACATTCCTTCTCCACCTTGAGACACCCCCACATCTTGTCCTGCGTTGTCCTATTTTGATTCTCACATTTAGGTCGGGGGAAAAAGACAAACGAAGATTATATTGCATCTGGAAATTTCGAAAAAAGTTACAGGCCTCACCCTCTCCTCTCCTCTTTGTGGCATCCAAGTTGACGTGTATCACATCATTTCATGCTGCTGTGTGTCATCCTAGAGATACCAAAGGTGTTTTCTAATGGACATAGATCTGGATACATGGATTCGCTGAACTTGTTGTCATATCGGTGAAACCAGTGTGAGACATACATGGTGCATTATAGTGCGGGAAGTCATCATTAGATGATGGCTATGAACGGGTGTTTATGCTCAGCAGTAATACTCAGTTAGGCCTTGACATTCAAACTGTGATTGACTGGTATGAAGGGGCCAAGAAAAGGTCTTTATTATTACCCCACCATCAGCCTGGACCTGTCACCTCTCCCCGTCGCGCATGAGGCATTTCCTCCAGCAAGAAGCTGTCGCTCGAAAAGCTGTTGTGGGTTTCTTTTCTCTCTCGCACCATTGGGAGTAAATTCCCAGACACTGTTGTGTAAAGAAATCCCAGCAGATCACATGGTGAAAGTCACTGAGATCCCTTTTTTTCTTCTTCTTCTTCTTCTCGCCACTCAGATGATGGATGTGACCGCTGAAGCTCCTGACCTGCGTCTCCGTGGTTTTTGATGGATCGCACTGCTGCCACACAGCATCGGATGAGCAGGTGTGCAGTGTAGCTTTGTTTTTTGGATCCCACAGGTACATTTGTGTTGTTCACGGTGAAACACAGAACACACACAGAGTTGAGCCTAGAATGAATTTAACAAAAGAAAATACATAAATCATGTTATAAAAACCATGTTAAACCCCCACTACCCAAGCTCACATAGAATACAGCATAACTAAGTGGTTAAAAAAAGATTAAATTTGGATTAAAATTAGTGGGCTGGGTGATTATTGTTTGAACAAAACACATACACATCCGTCTTTTCCAGGCGACAAAAAGAAAATAATACGTTTTATTTTATCTACAAAGGATAATTATGATGATGTCCCCTTAAAAAAATTATATTATATAAAGTGAAAGTACAACATTTTAAGCCCAAAGACGTTCAGTATTTAGGTTATATGTCGTTATATTTCAATCATAAACTTCACACAGGCATGAATAATTTACCGATATATTACTACATGTCACCTGCTCCTCTTGATGATGTTTTTGTGTCCCCCTGAAAGACGTCATTCATAACACAGAAACACTGTCGAGCATCTTTGGACATATTGTAAAACTGTCTTAAAATGTTCTTTTTGCCATGGGGCTGAAAGAACATGAACAACTGCAGCCTTGTAATTATTTAACATCATGTGTGTGCGCGTGTATATGTATAGTGTATAGATGTGTGTGTGTGTGTGTGTGTGTGTGTGAGAGTACAACCATGCAATGAATATGTGTGTATATATATATATATATTGGTGTGTGTGTATGTGTGTGTATGTATGTATATATATATATATATATATACATACATGTTTACATACATATACACATATGTACATATATGTAATATATACATACATTACAAACACACACACACATACAGACAGATATGTGTTTCTATGTCTATACATATATATATATATATGTGTGTTGTACAGGTTTATAGAATAGGCTTGTTGCTGTAGAGTCAACCCTTTATTATTAAATATGTAATACAGTACAATGTGAAACAATAAATTCATCTGAGTCACATTCCTCTGTGGTCCTCCCATTGTTTCTGTTCATTCCCCCTTCCTCCTGTCCCAGCCCAGTTTAGGAAGTCTTATTAGTCAGCCCTTCATTTTATTTTTTTTCCCATAACTACAGTGGCAGCGAGAAGGTGGGGGGGGGGGGGGGATGAGGAGGAGGAGGAGGAGGAGGAGGAGGAGGGGGAGGGAGGGAGAGGAACAGGAAGACAAACATCACATAGGAGATAGGAGGACCGGAGGAGGGGAAAAACACAGGGAGGGCGCAGCGTCCGAGCCAGCGAGCAGCAGACCAGCCCCAAAAGACGGTAGGAACATGCAAATATCTCCCCACATGTGTGTGTCAGTCACTCGACTTATGCAACCGGCCAACGACAACATGACCGAGGCAGGGTGCGAGGCTTCTCACACTGAGAGGGGCACAGAGAAGGAGACGGCACTGACATGGGGTGAGCGTTACATAACGCAGCGATTATTAAATATCCCTCTTCTCTGGTTTGTTTTATTCTCTCCTCCCCCGTTTTCTTTCATCGCGCCAAATGTTGTTTTGGTTCATTTTTACATTTCATTTTAAACCTCAGACTCTGGGTTTTTCTGTATGTGGATTATTAGGATTGTGAAGCGTCTCGAGTGGATGTCAACGTGACATCCATCCATCCATCCATCCGTCGATCCATCCATCCGTCTGTCCGTCCATCCATCCATCCGTCGATCCATCCATCCGTCCATCCATCCATCCGTCGATCCATCCATCCATCCATCCGTCGATCCATCCATCCAACCATCCATCCATCCGTCCATCCATCCATCCATCCATCCGTCGATCCATCCAACCATCCAATCATCCATCCGTCCATCCATCCATCCGTCGATCCATCCAACCATCCGTCGATCCATCCATCCGTCGATCCATCCAACCATCCATCCATCCATCCATCCATCGCCGGGGCGTAAACATGCAGCCGCCGTCGCGCGCCATCGGCCGCGTGTTCCTCTCTTTCTGGCGTCGTCCGCGCGGAAACACGCGTCTGTGCGCCGCGATCAGAAACGCCCGCGGCACAGAGGGACTCCTTCGGTATTATTCTCCCTTTCTCTCATCCATCGCGTGTTGCTGTTGTATATCTGTTTTGCCTGGGCACGGCTGTATTCATATTAGACAGAATGCGCATTATCCATTCTGACAATATTGACCATATATCCCATTTAGGAATTCAGCTCAGCTGCTAGAGAAGATGTTTCACTTTTTCTTTATTTTAATTCTCCTCCTCCTGATGATCAAGCATCGGTCTGCGCCTCTACTGCTGCTGCTGCTGCGTGCGCGCTCCCGACAGTGCCACAGTCGCTGTCCTTCAGCACCACGTGGACGGACGCGCGTGCACAGAGGAGGAGGACTTGGGGGTGGATGGGGTGTGGGAGGGGGAGGGGCGGGGGAGGGGGGGGGGGGTAGTGGTGCAGTGATTGACAGCAGCCTGAAGTCAGGATTAGAGAGATTTCCATTCTGAGGAGACATGTAAATATTTGATGCTGATAGAAGTGGAGTGCGCAGACCAGCCTGTAGTTATAGACACAAACAAGGAGTTGGGTCTGACCCAGGAGTGTGTGTGTGTGTGTGTGTGTGTGTGTGCGTGTGTGTGTAGTCTGTTGTTCTGAGATTCTTTTCTTCACATCTTTTGATGAACATTTCCCCCCCCAAAAGCCGCACAGTTGCCCGTTAATGTGTCTATCGTATTACACAGCTGCCGGTGCTGCTGACCCCTGTTTGTACACAGAATTTTTTGGAAAAATGTGTCACGGCGAAACATCTTGCTTTGCTGCCAAAAGTCTGAATTGGTCATGTCCGCCGTGGTAACGCAGTAGAAAAGCTTGACTTGTTTTTCCGAAAACTCGCGGAACTTTTCTTGGAATTCAAGACGGGGGAATCAACAAGCTACAGAATGTTTTGTCCTCGGAGTCACGCTTCTGAAATCAGAACAGCACATTTTGTGGCCAGGACAGTGTGACCTTGGCATGGTTTCACGTCAAAAGGGCTGGTGTTATATCCTGACTTAAGACTGGAATGTTCGATTTCAACATTACATTCTCTTTTCTCTCTCTCTCACCCACGAACAATAGTTTGTTCTCCCGTTGCTCTTCTTTTTTTTCTTCTTCCTCTCTCCTCGTTGCTTGTGTCATATACTGCACAAGAGATTGTAAAGTTATTTGATGTAAAGTTATGATTTGTGATTTCAGGCAGCAGAAATAAGATGGACTCGGCTTTGCATTGCAATCTGATTGGATTCTCGAAACTGATACATGAGATCTCAGAAAGTTTAAAAATGATGTGTGTTAATAAATGTCCTGTCCCCGCAAGTTGATTTTTCTTCTATGGATATGAACAGAAAACTTTGGCTGAATGACGATATATTGTCTCTCTGTCGTTTCAGTGAGGCTCAGTCGAGGTCAGTGATGCTTCACCATCAGGACCAACCTCTGAACTCGGGCCACCGAGGGCAGGGAGGCGCCAAAAACAAGTCGTCCTCTTCACTTCGAAACCGGAGGTGCGAGAAAGATGGCAACTTCAACTTCCTGCCCGGGAAGGATGACGAGGGCCTCACGAGCAACGGCGGAGGAGACGAGAACCGAAACCAGGTGCGTCCCCGCAGCTTGGGCCCGTTGAGTCGGGACCCTCCGAGCTCCTCGCCGTCGCCTGGGTACCACCACAACGCACAGCGATCCCGCATGCCCTGCTGGAGCCCCCTGGAGCCCCTGCCCGAAATCGAGAGCGGGGAGGACGGCTATGGTCGGTTTCCCCCGGACGGAGCGGAGGAAGGGAGGATGGAGGAAGAGGGAAGAGGGATGATGATGATGAGGCAGAATGGGATGAAGCAGAGAGACAAACCGCCCCAGAAGAGGAAAGGCAGCTCGGGATTCAGAGGAGGAGAGGATGAGGATGGCGTCCTGGAGCTGGAGGACGGCGACGAATGGGGAGACAGCGACTCTGAGTCCGAGTACAGCTTCCGGTCCGGCGGCAGCATGTCCTCCCTCAACTTGGAGAACGGAGGAGAAGGGACGCTGATGGGAGGCTGGGACCGCATCGGTGTCGGCGAGCCAAAATCAAACCACCAGGACAGCGACCAGAGCACAAACGGCAACGGCGAAGTCGCTGCGAGACACCCGAGCTTCGGCCGCAAGTCGCTGACAGGAGGCGTCGTGGGCAACCCTCTGGAGGAAAGAGCGGAAGAGCAAGACGACGTGGATGACCAGTCTTCAGACTCGGACGGCCAGATGCCGGAGCTGATGGACGCCGTGTGGACGCTGCGCGACCGCGAGCGCTTCAAGGCCCAGGAGATGGAGAAGCACCAGGTGCAGCTGACCATGTACCGGCGCCTGGCGCTGATCCGCTGGGTCCGCACGCTGCAGGGACGCGTCCAGGAGCAGCAGAACCGCCTGCAGTCCAGCTTCGACGTCATCCTCACTCAAAGGAAGGAACTGCTGCGCATGGGCGCCGCCAACGCCGCCGCCGTGGCCAACGCCGCTCCCGCCGCCGCCGTCGGACAGTCATGAACGGAGAGAGAGAGTGTGAGGGGGGGAGGGACTGACAGGAAGTGGAGGACAATTTCCCTGAAGAAAAAAAAAAAATACATCTCCCATCATCCTCTTTGGCATTTTAATGTAGCTGATTGTGACGTCACAAAAACGTGTTATTGTTTTTGCTTATTTTCTTTCTGGCGTCCCACCCAGAGCAATAGATGTTCCACTCGTCTTCATTCAGGACGACGTCACCACCAAACCAAATCTATGACGTTCAGGATTTTGTGTTTTGATCGAAGCAATGGAAACACTTTATTGTGAAATTTTATTATGATGTTTAAATCAAAAAAGTTCTACGTGCACATTCTTGTTGTTGCTTGTATTGACTTATGAGAATAAAACTCTTCTGACTTTACCAGAAAAAAAGAGAATATCATAGATTTAACCGGGTAAGAGATGATTTATAGATGCTGTACATAATTATGATAAACGAAAGTATAAATAAAATGACCTTATACCTCAACATTGTGTCTTCTTCCCCCCCCCCCCATACATCCATAAGACTTGCTCTAATGAGATTTGAATAAATTTTTTATCACATTTCTTACATATTAATCTGAAGGGATTGCGGATTGGAGTTTGGAGCTCAGAGCCCTTTGTTTCATTCCAGATCAGCATGTTGATTCCGAGGAGCAGGTTTAATCAAAGCTCCCTCAGTGCAGATATGACTCAAAAGAGGCTCTAGTTTTTTTTATTTTTTTTATTTATTTATATCTTCTATACTTGCTGTACTGGAGCCCTTGGGGGCAAATGACCTTTTCAGCTCACAATTGCTCCTTTGTCAGACGAACAAAGTTGGTTTGTATCGGCTCATCACAAGGGGCCGTGGTGTGTGTGTGTGTGTGTGTGTGTGTGTGTGTGTGTGTGTGAGAGAGTGTGAGTGTTGTCTGCAGGGAGTGTGATAGCCGTGAGAGGCTCAAGCGTCAATCTTTTTGAGGGCATGGCTCTGCAGCCCGCGGGCACTGCGACATCATCTCACCTCTTCTTCCCTATATATGTGTGTGTTCAGAGATGATACCAGCCCCGCACTGCCACCCTGTAATCTCCAATCCATGAGCCGAGTCTCGGGGGCACACGCCGCCCAGGAGGGTCCCCCCCCCCCCCCCCCCCCCCGCCCCCCCCGGGGAGCCTGCAAGTCTGCGCCCCGGGGCGCTGCAGGTCCTATCCGGACGCCGCGGTCCGGTTGCGCGCAGGAGGAGGAGGAGGAGGAGGAGGAGGAGGAGGAGGAGGAGGAGGATGATGAGGAGCCAAACCCCCGGGCAAAGTTTGGGATAATCCCAGGCAATGCCTCCCAAACTAACTCCCGTCGATCTTACTTATTTATTTTTTTTTGAAAGCTTATCGCCTCTCTTGGACGCAGGCATTGCGCAGAAGAGTCTGGGTTGCCATTTACATATTGATCCCTTGTTCGCTGGCTGAAGGTGGATGTTTGCGGAGGCCTCAACAAAGGCCGAGCGGATAACACGTTTACACCGGAATGGTGACTTGTCGTAAGCAACGTGCAGGGCAGCATCCCCTCTCGAAAAGAAGAAGAAAGGGGCCTCAGAGGAAGAACAAACGTGCCTTTGACTGTGATATTGTAAACGACTGAGGCGTGATTTCATGGTAGTTAGGGAGGGTTTATGAATGCGTCCAAATAAAGCTCATGGAACACGGAGATAAACGAGGACCGGACGCTGCAATAACACTGAAAGTCACCCAGGAGAAGGCAGCGCCGGACCAGCTGTGCCCGAGGATAGAAAACATTGTCAGCATCTTTGACGTGAGCATGAAATATCTTACAGTATGAAAATATATGCAGGTGGCGGCACAGACTCAAATATTTCTAAAATGTTCGGTGCCACCTTCTGATTATCGGCACAATTTCTAAATGGATTAGTAAGAGTTCATCAATAATGCTTTGTGTACCAGTTGTAATCAGTTCTCCAGGTTGTGAAATTTTTATTTGGTGAGATATCAATGAAAGAAAAAGGAGAAAAAGTCAAGTGAAAGATGCAGCCATAATTGTCAATATGTAACTAATAATAAGTGTCACACATTTCCTGATAACAAACGCATTAACAACAACACTGACAACAAATTTCAGCGTAAAAAGTTGTGACAGAACAGATTTTTCCAGAAGGTCAGAGGTCATACGCTGTCATGATGTGGCCTCCCTGACGAACCAAAGAGCTCAAAAGTCAAAGAAAGTGTCCACACCAGTGAAGGATAAGCATCCTAATTAATAATGAACAATAACTTCATCACAATAACAACATACACACCTTTTTAAAAATGCCTTCTTGTTAGAAAATCGGTGTTTAAGATTGCAGGGTGTTGGTGTGACCGTTGGGGCTTCTGCTGACCGCCGTCTTTCTCCGCAAACCTACTAATTTAGTCGGCTATAAAAAGGGGAAGAAAAACAACAAGACATGTTAATTGTGAGATGTTTTTTTTTTTTTATTCAATGCCAAACTTCCTGGGGAGCAGTGGAGCGCGCACGGCTGGGCCTTGTGGCAGCCCCACGGCAACGTTGGTGCGCCAGGAGGAAGGATCTTGCGTGTTTCTGTTCTGTAATACACTTCACCTTCTTCACCTCCGAACAACAGAGAGAGCACAAAAATCCTGTTATGGATTGTAACGCATTATAGTTATGTATTCCACAGATACATTACTATAATGCCTATAGCCTACATCTTGTCAATGGTTTTTAAATCTGAATTATCAATTAGGATTTTAAATGGCATTCTTATATTTCTGAGCTAGGGCTCATTTAATGCTCTATACAAAATAGGCTATAGTATTTACGTAATATTTTTTCCCCAAATCAGACATTTGATACTTCTTTTAGCCTTTGCAAAGGCTTATTGATATAATCCCATTAAAGATCTCATGTACATCATTTAAAAAAAAACATTTTTGAAAAAGGGGTAGTGAGTAGTAAGCTAGTTGCCAAACCTATATTAATTCAATTATTGAATTTAGGCTATTGGATGATTAAAAAAAAAATGGTATTTCTGTGCAGCAGTAAATCATCAAGGACAATATCCCAACAAAGCGAATGGCAAAACAATCTTTCCAAAAGTTTGCTCCTGAACACATAAAAAAGACACACACACACACAAGCGCACACACACACACACACACACGCACGCACGCACGCACACACGCACACAAACACCAACGCACAGGCATTTCTGACCCGGAGGACACATAAGGAAACAGTGTCCACTAGGGGGAGACTCTCCATCACAGACCAGCTCCGACCAGAACGTCACCTGCGCTTGTTTCCGTGTTGTGACGCCAGGGGGCAGCAGTGTGCACGTGGGGGCCTCATCCGCCGGTTAAGTGTGTAACAGTGGTGCGCTTAACAGGGGGGTGGGGTGGTGGGGGGGCACCTGGGATCCATGAAAGGATTCCCACTGGGAGGAGTAGACTGTTTTTCACAGCATGTTGAATAATGACATGCAGTGCAACACCGGGGTCAGGGCCAAGAGACATCTGATGGATAACAGGACAGAGATGCAAACGAAACCAAAAAAAAATCCACATTGCTATTATGTAACAGTAAAAATAAAATAAAAAAAATGCTATCTTTTATACACATTTTGATTTGCTTCTTGATGGTTCCAAAAATTAAATTCAAATAAAACGAGGAAAGTAATTTGGTTGAATTGCCTGGATTCAGCAGACACGTGCAAGGGCACTTTGTGTTCAGGGGTCAGAAGTCAAATAAGGTCAAGAGACACTGACACAACGTGGCAGGACCACTCTTTATTCCAGGTTTATAGGTTTTTGTAGTTTTATTGCAATTCTTACTTTTTCCAGAAAAGTAGATGACCTGCCAGAAATGAACAGGGAGAAAAAAGACAGAAAGGAAAGGGACAGAAAAGAAAACAGGAAATGACTCATACAGCTAGTGGCCATTTTCTTGTTTTCCTCAAGATCACAGATTGTTCACACAGAATTTTTGAGGTAGTCGATTTTCCCTGTACGATAAAGAATTTCTTTTTTGTCTCATCTTGCTAAAATTACAAAGAAAGACATTTTGCAGCTGATAATCTAATCCAGCTCTTTGCAGTCTTATCTATTTATTACTTATTGTAGATAACAATAAAAACTGACAATAAATAATTGGGGCAGTTTTAAGGCAACACTTGACGTCGTTGTGTCTAACAGTGATTCTTACTCAAACCATATTTTAGTTTAAGTAAATAACCCAATAGTGAGAGCATCGCACCAAGAACTCTGGAGATAACTATTGGCCACGAGTAAATCGTTTTAAAAACCGAGTCCACGCCGCTAAACTAAAAACGGCAACGTCAGTGGCGACCAGTATTGTTGGGATCGTTCTCAAAGACTGAAACACTGACAACCAATCAAAAAAACATCCCCATTCCGTCTGCAGAACCACAACACTTCCACAGAGCACGTCCATCACAATTAACCACAGACTACAAGACACACGACAGATCCCATTGGACGGATGAAATTTCAATTCCAAACAGGTTACCCAATCACCAAGTTTGTTTTATGACAAAGTTCTCAACACTGCATATTTTAGTTTGGGTAAAATAACCCAGTGATAAAAAAAAATAAAATGATACAAATAACACTTAACGTTAAAGATCGACCCACTTTTTTAAACTTATGTGTCACTGTTCTGTCAGTAATATGTGTCTCCTCTGAAGCTTTTGTACAGCTCACGATGCATTGGTGACGATGCTGTGGTGAAACCTGAATTCGTCTGTGCGAAACGCTCGCTATTTTGACCCAGTTTAACAGAAATCCAACAACAACAAGAAACACCAACATCACACCATGACTGGGTCCGGCACGGAGACTCTGCCCCATCGACTCAAACTGGGTCAATTTCCACACAGTGAATTTTTAGCGAGCAGCTTGAATAAAAAAAAAAGGGGGTAAAATATTCATTATATAATTGTCTAAAAAGTTCAAAAAGGCTTCTCTACACCTCAGTCTTGTTGGGTTTTTTTCCAAGCATTTCTTGCACATTGCCTGAAAAACAAGACAAAAGACATAACGCATAGATCCTCTGCAGTGCAATGGAAACCATCCTTTTGTACAGTCACGACACAGTGACGTCTAAATTCTCCCTGCTGTCAGATTTCACGTGCCCGTCTGCACAGACGGTTTCTTCTCTAAAAGTCCCTTTTTTCACTATTCAGATTCCTCGGGATCAACTCTGGGGGTCCGTGGGTTTTTTTTCTTCTTACATTCGCGTGCCCTTGACATGGAAAAGTTTGGGAATCCCTGCTGCAGTCGTGGCTTTAGCCGTTGTGCGGAGCTTTTTTTTTGAACAGAGAAAATACATATATATATATATATATATATACCCTATCATACACTCTCTCTCCCCTTCTTCCCTCTGCCTGATGTAGTGTGACAGTGTGCTCGCCCGCAGCACTCTGCTGGCGTGGAAACAATCAGCTCTGACAGAAAGGGGGTGGTGGTGGTGGTGGTGGTGGAGGGGATGGGGATGGAGGGGAGGAAGAGGAGCAGGGAGGGAGGGAGGGAGGGAGGGGATAAAGGGAGAGGGACGGGGTGAGGAGGGGTGAGGGGAGGCTGCTGCCCGGGGCCTGAGTATGATGAACTGGATAGAAAGACCAGTCGTCAGAGGAGAAACAACACAACACACAGACACATGGATAGATGATAGATAGATGTATAGATCGATAGATGGATAGATAGCTTTTTGCTTCTAAGCCCAACATATGATCATATTGTTTTTTCTCACAGCAGCCTGAAATAATTAAAAATGTAATTTTATGTTAAAATAATCAGGACACAACCTTTGTTAAGATGTTTTGCACAGAACCGAGTTACTTTGAAATGTCTAATTATCATACCTATATATATATATATATATATGTATATTCATTCGTGGACGATGTGAGGTTTGAAATGGGCAAGTGCAAACGATTTTCACGTATAGTTTTGAGGATTTACTCACAAGTTTATCAGTCTTTTCTTCATTCCTGTTATAAATATCTAAATATCACCGGGACGCTGGTTGAATTAAAGGATTTCAAACAATAATTTACAGGAATCTTGGGCTTAAAATGGATTGAAATAAGTTTTCCCATTTATTTTTCCCTCTAATCTTTCATGAAAGTTCCTTTTTGTAAATGTCAGTATTCTATTGCTCTCAAGAGACTGTCGTGGTTAAATACCAAGCCAAATATGTAATAAGTACAGTTTAAAGAGAAGGCAGAAAGCTCCAAAAATGAAATTAAACTGACAGGAAATGTACCTGTTTGATTAAATTGCTCATCAATTCAACTATTAATTATGATTTTGCATAATTTTTCCGCTCATTCCAGCAGAGCACCGCTCTTGAATTTGATCGAGTCACAGGCTCACCAGCAACATATTAAGAAAATCAAATTGTCCTCGTGACCTTTTGTTCTGAAAATTTGACTTGACCGGAAGCTTAAATGAAATTTAAAAAAAAAAAAGAAAAAGACACCAACATTATCTTCAATTTAAATTGACAAAGGAGACAACTGGTCGAACCCTTCCTTGGAAACGTTGAAACGTTATGAACCGAAACATCTGATAATGTGTCGTCACAACCTGTTGACTGACACAACAGAAGCAGCTCAGGCCCGAGTTCGTGACCCCGGGGTGTCACTCACCCACTTGACTCTCTGGACCAATTCAGTTAAAGCAATCAGGTCCATTATAAGGACCCCACTCAAGTTGCTTGTCAATTCCAGGACGCGAAGCTTGTGTGTGCGCGCGCCCGTGTGAGTGTGTGTGTGTGTGTGTGTGTGAGAGGAGGAGGGAGGGGTCGTGTGTGTGTGGATGGTTCAGCTGCCTCGCCTGCTATAACCAGCTAATAAATATGAAAACAGCAGGTTAAAACTTTTTTATTCGTCCCGCGCCTGAAAGGATTATACCCTTCTATAGAGTCCCGTGAAAAATCCCCCCGACCTCATAATGCCCAATGGAGTCCCGTAAAACTGTGTCGGACAAAAGGCGGAGAAAGGGGGCTCTTTCACGCATAAGGGGTTTTCTCAAGAGCGCATTGAGAGGGGGCCCGGCTGCGACCCGCCCACAGATTATCTGGCTGTCGGTGAGAGCGCGGCTGCGAGCGGCAGGTGCGTGCGCCAGGCGCAGGGGGGTCACGGGGGGTCACGGTCACCGTGCACAGGGTGAAACTGTGGAGAATGCTGCGCAGCTGCCGGCAGGAATGTTTGCAGATTGTCACTTCCATTTAACTTGCTCTTTTTTTCTTTTCTCCTCTCCCTGCCAACCCCCCCGGACCCAGAGACGGAGCTGGTCTCCCAGGTCCCCCCCTCTCCTCTCCTCCCACTTCCAAGCCGAGGAGATGGGGCTAAACGGTGACACCCTGTCCACAAAAGCGACAAGCGGTGAGGGTCGTGCCCGCCCCAGCGCCGTGTAATCGTGGATTAAAGTGATAAGCAACACGAGTGATAGATTTCTTTCGATGGGGGTTTTTGCGCAACTCAGTGAATGCCAAGTTACGCGTAAGGGAGAGTGAACGCAGCCTTTTTCTCCCCCCAGCCCCCCCCCCCCCGGCGAACCCCTTCTCCGTACAGGTTATTTCAGATCTCGGAGATTTGGCAGGGCAGACGTCGACACATGTTGGCGTATGGATGTAGGAGTGTGTGGATGAGGATGAAACTGTTTTGGCGTCGCGCGGCTCGTGTGAATCTGTCGCTGCGCCCTGAACAACCAGAAGAATTGTCCACCGTCTAAGTTCACAGACTGATCTCTCGTCATGCGGCCCTGTAATGGAAGAAATCGCCTCTTATCTTTATTTTCATGCATTCACAATAACGCCTGTGTCTTATTACCAGAATGGATTTATCAGAGAAGATAGCCGCCACCCCCCCCCCACGTGTCTGTGCCTGGAAATGGCCTCTTTGCACCACACAAGGTACGGTCTCTAATCTCCACCATCCCAACTGTGTCCCCATTCCAAACGGTGGCCCGGGGCTATGTGTGGGTTCTCAACATAATCCCCCTCGAAAACTCTGCGGTCCCCTGCTATTCCACTGGGGTTTGGCAAAAGTGCTACATGTCAAAGCGGCGCGACGCTCAATGGCTTCTCTTTCCACGCCATCTTCAAGCAAAAAGGGGATTAATGTCTCGACTATTATGAATAATGAGAATGAATAACAAACAGCCGTCTGTTTATCCGGCGCGATTGAATAGAAGGAAAAAAAGAGTGTCCTTGTGCTCTTCTTATTGAACTGTCTCCAGGGGGTTTGTGGAGGTGACACACAATCAACAGAGCGGGATGAAATCGGCGAGTTAAGTTCCCCCGTCTGATGCTTCGAGCCAAGGTAGCCGGCAGTCAATCCATCTCTTCATTAATGTCTAAGTAGACGCTCTCAGATCAGACTCAGAAGATCAGAATTATTATATGACAAGCGTGGAAAACTTCACCAATGTTGTGTATCCGTGCTCATGACAGCTCATCATGGGCAGGGCCATACGTATCTGAAGGAGATGGTGGTTTCACGCTTTCTACACGTTGGGTTTTTTGTTTTTTTCAGACGATAAGTGATTTTACGCAAACAATCTGTGACTCGCTGCCCAACACGCGCACAATCATAGACTGGGTTCAGGTTCGCAAGTGTGTGAGATTCAAGACTTGGTGGCCATGACTCCACTGGGACGCCAACAGTCTGCTCTTGATGCACATGCAAATGTGGAGAATACAAAAGGACAATGACCCGTAAGAGTTTTAATCAGAGGTGGAAATTGCGAACGGTTTTGCTGGTCAGAATTATTATTCGGTCCAGTTCAAGTCGCTGACAAGCTTGTTCCCTTTTTTTCCCCCCTGAGTTAAGCAATTGCACCACTGTGGAGACGGACTCCGGTAGGTGAATACATCACCAGGTCTAAAAAATATTGACAAAAGAAAGAACATTGTCCCTGTGGTTTCTGGAAAAAAAAGTTTGTGAATGCTTGTGGACGGTGCATTGAAAGTAATTTTAGCCTCAGTATTTCTAAAAATCCTGGCTAGGAGCCTTTTCATGGGACAATGACTTCCCTTATGCCTTTCCTTTCACACTTTCCTTTGTATCATAGCCCTATCATCTTTTTGTGTGTGTGTGTGTGGGGCGGGGGGGGGGGGGGGGGGGGGGGGGGGGGGGGGGGGGGGGGGGGGGTTGATTGTAACTCAGATAATTTGCAGCTGTCAAAATGGACGAAGCGCGGACAAAACAAATGTGTCAAAGCAACCCAAACCCCACAAACAGTGAGACGTTGGACCCGGTCCGAACATGTCTTCACAGTGTCCATGGCTCCATCTTTGCCTCTTCTGGCTCAGTATTTTTCCGACACGCGCTGGATCCCGAGCTCTGTATCTACAGCAGCCAAATGGACATCGAGGCCTCGCGACGAGAATATGAAAATGAAATATGAAACAGTGGTGTGATAAACTGGTAGATAATCATCTTTTCATTAAACTTTCATCCCCAGTGACTTAAATATTCAAGAGCCCAATTACAGAGCTTGTATCTCCCTCTCTCTCTTTCTCTCATTCCCCCTCACTCCTGTTTTTCTTAACGAGAGCAGTCGGGGAGAAGGGGTGAGCGGCTTTAGGCTCGAGTGAGAGCATCATTATGAAACGGTCACACGGGGGGAAGAAAGAGATGACCCGCCGTCCCTCGCGGAGGACAGGGAGCGGCGGGGCCCGGCGCGGGGCTGTCCCAACACCGGGATTCAGACCACGCAGGGGACGGACAGAGAGGGAGACAGGCAGCAGACAGATATGTAGAGTGCAGCCATGCGGGTCTTGATGGATGGAGGGATGGTGGGAGACAGGAGGAAGAGACAGGAGCAGACGGATGAACATAGAGAGAGAGAGAGAGAGAGAGAGAGAGTATAGATTTTCCAGGCAGATAGTGGAAAGATGTGTGCCACGTGATGAGTGCCACAAACAGGGCGCATGACTCTCTTGTCTGCCTGCTTCTCCCTCTCTGTGTGTGTGTGTGTGTGTGTGTGTGTGTGTGTGTGTGTGTGTGTGGGTGCGTGCGTCAGTGTATTAGCAGTCAGAGCACTGAAGCCCACGGGCGATTCCTGTGTGTGCTCGCGATAAAGGGAAAAAGGGAGGAAGTATAACGGTGGAAGCGGGGCGTGGAGGAGGGGGCGGTGGTGGTGGGGCTGGGGGTGTGTGTGTGGGGGGGGGAGATGAGGAAGTTGGTTGGGGGAGGTGGCAGGGTGAGGGGGACGCGGGGGTGGGGGTGGATGGGAGAAGAGAGAGAGAGAGAGAGAGAGAGGGAGGAAAGAGCATCCAGCAGTGCAGGGAGCTTCCTCTGTGCTGTCAAAGCCTCTGGATCATGTCCCCATAGGTCTTTCTCTTGCACGCACACGCACACACACACACACACACACACACACACACACACGTTCCCTCACCCAGTTGCTCTCTTCTCCCCTCAAACCAACCCTCCCTCTCCCCCCCTCTCATGAAAAAGAGTGTCTTGGCAGGGTAATTAAGAATGGCCTCTAAACACAGGAGTATGGCAGGAACGCTCCAGATGAAAGTAAATGATTAAAATAATTACAGGCTGAGAGCTGACGAGCCGGAGTGTGGGGTGGCCGCCGGACATTTGTCGGTAATTAGATAATTAATCTGAATGCAAATGATGAGCCCTAACGAAGCAGTCAAGCTGAACCAGCGACAACTGCCGTGAGTGAAATGTGGTGGTGTGTGTGTGTGTGTGTGTGTGGTGGTGGTGGGGGGGGCACATGAATATGAGTGTAAAATATCCAACCTCCCAAAATGTGAACAGACTCCAAAGCAAGTAGCAGCAGCAGCATTGTAAATCAATAACTGTTTCTGGCAGTGACAGCTCAAAAACACCCTCCTGCTTCACTCTGTTTGTAACTTCCAGTGGAAGTGTCAAGTAGACATGAATACCTTGTTAAAAATATACAAGAGGCGAAGCCACCATGTGTTGTGCACTGCAGCAAAAAAAGAAGAAAAAAAGAAGAAGAAAGAAAGAAAGAAGGAAAAGAAGATTGCCAAAAAAAAAAAAAGACGCCTCCTCTCCTCGGGAGCTGAAATGCCAAATGAAGAGTATGAAGATGAAATGGCACCTGAGGAAGAAAACAAATGCATGAGCAAATTGTGGATTTACTCGCTCGCACACACACTCATTATTTCCCTATAGTGTCTCGTTCTCACACACACACACACACACACACTCGCAAATACTATCAGCATGCCTCCGTGCCATAAGCAGAGGTAAACATCGAACTTCATAGCTTATTCATGGGTGTTTTTCTTTTTTTCCAAGGTTGGTAGGGTGAGGATACACTCGTCAGCATCCTCGGCAACGCCGTGGATCACTTGTTTATATTCAAATAGAATAGTCCTCATGGTTTATTTATTATGATTCCACCTGATAATGTGTTGCAGTGGAAGCTGTGGCGTGTTCGGTCTTTACTAACAGCAATGGGTTGGATAAACAACTGGGTAAAAAAAAAGGCAAGGCCCTACATCCTCCATCTTGTGTCCAAAAATCTATCTTGCAAAACTTGATGGTCTCATTTAATGTTTAGTAAATATTGTGCAGATATGTTTCTAAAGTTGTTTAAACAAATTGCTTCATTCCCCCCCCCCCCCCCCCCCCCCCCCCCCCCCCCCCCCCCCCCCCCCCCCCCCCCCCCCCCCCCCCCCCCCCCCAACAACAGGGGCCCAGACCCATGTTGTACATATAACTCAAGAAAAGAGTGTTTTCATAATAATACATATACAACATGAGTATAAGAAAAACTTCCACATCAGCATGAACCACTTGTCTCCCAAAGCTTCTTTTAAAAGGCATCACAAGGATACAGTATAAAATCTGGCCTGTGAATATTAATAGCGGTTTGGTTGCAGCTCGGCATTGTACCTGAGTTGTATTGAAAAAACCCTGCTTTTCACCTTGGACAAAATCCAAAATATTGAACGCTGTCCAAACCCAACTTCATACAATTATGCTGAAATCAAAAGAAACACTACTGTTGCTCTGTACAGTCAAAAACTGTGGTAACATTTGTTTCATGAACAAACGATGAATCAATTAAACTGTCAGAGCTGATACGTGACAATACTGGTTCTCCATATATGCAGTCAGTCATACATACCAATGGGTTGTAAATTAAAAGGCATCCCTCCTTGTTTGTGTCAATCCTGCAACACATCCACTTAGACCTTTAAGAGACTCTGGAGGAAAGTGATTCTACCTGTCCACCGTTCTCATTAAACCCAGACAGATCACCCACCCACTCATTCAGCCAGTCAGTCAGTCTCATCAGCATCACTGGAGACCACGTGTACAGGAATGTGATGTCAGTCAACATGTTTGGCTTGTGTCTTCTTTTAAAGACACCATTTAATTTCACGAGTGGCCACAAACTGTTCACTCAACAAATACATGTCAAAGCTCAGTATAGTGTGTGCTGATTATATTAGTATGTTTTCAAAGTAGACTTAGAAAGATTTAGATTCTTTCCCCAGGTTGTACAACTAACTGGCCGTTTTCCTTTTGATGAATGAAAAAACAAAATGCATGGGGGGGGGGGGGGGGGGGGGGGGGGGTGTTTTCTTGTCACTGAAAGAACCTCTCAGTTTAGATCTTTTCATTGAGTATTTATTTACATGTACAGTCGAGCAAAAATAATGTATGTAGAAAAGAAAAGATAGTCCAAGAGCAACATGGATAGGTGCTGCTTCATAGTACAATGTTATCAGTCAGTTGAATGGGAACGACAACACATTATTAAAAAGGAAGTAAAGTGATGAGAGACCTCTGAACTGCTGCTCACATTTCTGTTGTTCTTCGGCAACAAAAACAGGAGGGAAACAAAACACTAGTTTGGTCTATAAAGGGTAGAAACTCCTGAAAATCCGACTGTACCAGTCCTGCCAACGGCTGTGTTCTTACAAACCACCTACAGATTCCACATGTATTCATAACCAATATTAAAACCACAAGTTTCCCTTTGATTTAACCTTCTGAACAATCTAACAGGTAAACAACTATAAACAGAAGACAACAATCACGGTCGAAGCCCATTTGAAAAAACTAAACGTACGAACGCAGGTTCATCATTCGAAGTCGACGCGACAAGTAGAGACAACTATTTTCTCGATCAGTAATCAAGTACGACACCTTTTGACCTGTCGTTGGCGTCGAACAAAAGTCCAAAGATATTCAGGTTGCAATGATCGGATGTGATAAATAACAAACCAAGACAAGCAAAAGAATATTTAGGATTTTCCCCACTAGAAGCAAATGGTCGCAGATTATGGTCGCAGATTATTTCCCTGTCAAATCAGCTAATCGAGTAATTGTTTCATCTCTAAAATACAATGTGTATAAGAGGCTATATTTATATTGGAGGTGTGGGCGTGGCATGCATTTTGTTTATTGGTCAAACTACTGATCATGTTGAAATCAAAACAACAACAACAACAACAACACCACGTGTGACTCCACTGTGCACGTGAGGACCCAAACAACCACATTGAAGAGCCTTTAAATGAACAAACCAATCAGGACGCTCCAAAGAATCAATATACAATATGAAAGAGCAAGAAATATACAAACACTTTCATAGTATAAGCACAACCAGTAAGTCTTGTCTCTCTCTCTCTCTCCAGCCATCACAGACTCCTCCAGTCCCGTCAAAGTCTCTCGGTCTTCACGTTCTACTCCACGACCAGCTCGAACTCCGCCGCCTCCTCGAACACCGCGTTCATCTCCGCGGCCAGCGCGTCCAGCTCGGTGGTGCCCATCTGCGGCACCTTCCGCCTCCTCCTCCTCTCCTTCACCAGGACCACGCCGGGGATGTGTGGATCCTGCTCGGGCACGGCGGGGCCGCAGTCGTCCGCGTCGAGCAGAGACGTGAATGAGTTCAGACAGGACAGCGGGCCGGGGGCGTCCGCGCCCGGCCGGACCCGCCGGGCCACCTCGGGCGTCTGCAGCATCTCGAAGCCGAACAGCGTGTCACGGGAGTCGGGGCTGTTCGGGGACTTGTCGCCGAGCCGGCTGTAGGAGCGGCGCACTCTCTGCGACCACACCGCGTCCCCCGGAGCCGCCGCCGGCAGCAGGGGACAGGAGGGCGGCGGCGAGGAGGGGAGGATCGGCGAGGGCATCGCGGCCTTCTCCTTCGTCTTCTCCCCCTCAGCCGAGCAGGAGGAGCGGCCGCGGCGGCCCGGGACAGGACCCGGGGTGGAGACCTTGTGCTTCTTCTGCTCGCTGCCTCCCGTCTCCGGGCGCCTCGGCGTGTTCTCCTTGTCGTGCTCCGACGGCGCAGCGGTTTTCCTCGGAGCTATTTTCCTCACGGTTATTGAACGTTTCACGGCGACGGACGCCGGCGCCATTTTCAAGGGGGCCCGGAGAGGAGAACTCAACCGCGGCGAGCGTCTCCTCAGAGAACTATCGAGCTTATTCGACTCGGACATTATACTTCGAGGTGTCCCCCTGTTCATACCGACCTTCGGCGGCGGGAAGGAGTCGATTTTTGACGCGTGTATTTAGAAAAATACAAACTGTCCTTATCCTGGTTTCGGCGAGTCCGCTCAAATCGCCCGCCCTGGTCGCGTAGCAGTGACGCAGGGTGTGTTTTCCGGTGACGTATTCCAGTGTGCGCCGCGCGTCTCAAACTTTTGCTGTGTAATCTGCACGTCCGCGGCCGACAGTCGACTGCTATTTCAAAATTATCCTATTCATATTCCAGCGCACAGCGAATACGCGCGATGGAGTATTTAGTCGGGATACAGGGGAAGGATTTCGTCCTCGTCGCCGCCGACAATGTCGCAGCCAGCAGCATCATTCAGATGAAACACGGTATGACAACGCGTTAGCTTAGCATTAGCCATTCAGCCGGTAGCTAGCAGATCATTTAACACACACACACACACACACACACGCACACATCTATCCTCTTCCTTCACACTGACAGACAACTACTATACGTTTATCTTCTTACGGTATTTAAATGTGTAACTTCACCTACAGGCTCTCAATGTTTCCTAACCGCGCAGTCTCAATATGATGCGAGCTAACAAAGCTAACTGGAGCTAAGTTACGTAGCATGTTAATCTCTAGCAATGTGTTTTTTGCTAAGTTTGGACCTTTCTATTTTCATAACTTGTAGCAGCGCACGGAAAACCACATGTACGTTCTTCTGAGTTGAGCCAGTGGCTGTGTTTTATAAAATACAAGCTATTCTAGCAGACCTGTAACAGTGAAAGTGAAAGTCATTGGTGCATCGGCGTTTTTTTTTTTCAAACTGTAAATCTCAATGAGTAATCAATAAACGAATAAACGAGTCCTATTGTGTGTTCTGTGTTTTTTTCCCTTCAGACTATGACAAGATGTTCAAGCTCAGCGAGAAGATCTTGCTGCTGTGTGTTGGAGAAGCAGGAGACACGGTGCAGTTTGCAGAGTACATCCAGAAGAATGTTCAGCTCTACAAGATGAGGAATGGTAAGTAACCACGATGCTTGAATAGTGCAGCTGGATATTAGTTGACATTTTGTCAATACAGGTTCCCATGCACGACGCAATTTTTGGTTCAAATACTCACACTATACTTGTTTGGAGATATTTGTCTTACTGAAAAAATAGCTGTTATTTAACAAAACTAGCACGAGTGACGACAATTGTTGCTGCTTTGCAAAAAAGTATCACGAATCAATGTCTAGTTTTGCAAGAAAAATACGTTTGCTAAGAATAAACACACACACCCAAAACGGTGTGTCTGATGTCATTTTGTTCCCTTTTCCATTTCTTAGGTTATGAACTCAGTCCAGCAGCAGCAGCAAACTTCACACGAAAGAACCTCGCAGACTACCTTCGGAGCAGGGTAACGTATACATAAACGTCTACATAAAATAATACAGTCCATTTACAACATACTTTTTTACTGAGAGGGAACAGCCGAAAACTGAATAAATAATCCCATGAGTATGAATTTAAGTTTTAAAGCTTTCTTTGTAGATCCATTTCACACCTTTTTGTAAACGGTGAACACCATCCATTGTGATTTTCTAAAAATTTAAAAAGGCACATTTACACACAACTGCCAGTAATATAGTTCAATTTCCGTGTGATGTCACTCAAGTTTTTGGGCCAACTTTATAAAGTATACTTTGATCGAGGAAACAAGCTCTTAGGTGTATAGTCAATTGATGTGCACATACCTGCTTAACACATTTTAACATAATATAACAGTTACCAGTTACTCATAATTTCTATAAGCCAAAAAGATAGTCGATATAATGTAATAGTTTTCATTTATTGTCAATTGTTTAATATTGTTCATACGTTACTATCAGATATGAATCTGTGATATTGTCTGAAAATTAGGCCGTACGTTATTATCCACACAAAACAAGCCTAACAGATCTATGGTTTCTCCACAAATATTTTTACCCGTGTCCTCAAACAGACTATTCAGCAAAGACTTTCCACATGGTTATTTTCTCAGTTAAAAAAACGGTAGCTAATTAATCCCTTGTACCAGTGGTCATTCGCTGAATTATGCACATTCATTGTGGAGTGATAAGTACATATACCTATAAATATTCCAATTTCCTTTTTTTTAACTTAATTACATTCCTGTAGCATTTTCAATCTCATTTTGCCCCAGGGACCAAATGATGCAACCCTAGACTAATTTCCATAACTTAAAGTAATGCTTACTGCAAATTGCAGGTACAGTTACCATATGTTTATCGGCAAAATGTTAACATATCTGCTTGAAATTGTTTGTTTTTTTATTGTGGTCAGGAAACAGGAAATGAAATGGCTCAAACTGAGGCCTTGCTTGTTTTGATGGTGTGACACAGTCGTGATAGTGACAGAGGAGTAGCCGTCACTTGTAAATTCAGGTGTGAATCGAGTCCCGCCTACAATTATACCTGCGTTTGTGTGGTTATCAGCGTAAGACATCTGAGATGAACCCGCAGATGCATTTTGACAGAGGCAGGTACATTTGTCAGCTTGTTGTGAGTGGTGACAAAGGTTTCTCCCCTTTGAGACTGTATCACAACACCTGAGCCTGCAGCAGCCCCCCCCCCCCAACCCCCCACCCGACTGCACTGCTCCTCTGGGTATATTATCAAAATATCAGGGATTTATCCTTCAGTACTCACCAGCACCAAAATTTAACCCCAAAAAAAGATGTGGCGGCGCAGCATTTACTAATGTAAGCTTGGATTTATAAACGGGCAAGTTAACCAGATCGTTTATCTGTCTTTGCATTTACTTGAGAGCCCCTCAGAGGCACATTTCACTCAATCACTGTGCAGAACAGCAGAAGGCAAACGAGCAAGATTTGGGTACATTCATACTGATCGACTTTCCTGTGTGTATTTTGCATGTTTTCCCCATACGTGTGTGTCTCTCCTCCCACGTGGGTGGAGAGATTTAGGTCAATAGGTTAGCGTAGGTTAATTGGCGACTCCAAATTGCCCGAAGGTGCGAACGTGAGTGTGAACAATTCTTTTACCTCTGTGTCAGCCATGGGATAGGCCGGCAAACTGTCCCAGGTGTGCCCTGACTGCAGCTGATCAATCCACCGCCGCAACTAGCTTGTTTTGTCTGGCCACACGTCCAGCGTCCAAAGATATTCATTTTAATATCACATAAGAAATCGGATAAACAACAAATCTTCACATCTGATTTGCAATAACTCCAGAAGAAAATAGTTGATGATTCACATCCCATTGATTAATCAGTTAACTTGCTGTACACAGTTAAAGCTGCAGCCAATTATTCATCGATTAGAAACATTACCAGCCATTGTTTTCTTAAATGATACATTTTTGTGAGGGTTTGCTTCTTTTCTTAAACTTGCGGCAGTAAATGTAATATTTTTCATATTTTGGATGATTGCTTAAATAAATTAACGACAATTTCGTGCCCTTGTCTTGTGCTTCAGGAAACTTATAGACCTTTCTTATTGTTTTCTGGCATTTTGGACACAAAAATACACTTAATCAAGAAACTACATGGCAGGTTAGTCGCTAATGGTGATAACTCTTTCATAACATTGTTTTTTTGGGGGGGAGGTTTCACGCGCAATTTTTTTTTTTTGATGTAACACACTCTTCCCAAGACGTCCCAGCTCCTTGTATCTAGTCGCTGCATCTTTTGCACTAATTTGTTAAGAGTTGTGCAGCCGCTGCCTGTCACAATAGCAGAAGGGTGAAAATAATTACAAAAAACAATTAGTGCGGCAGAGAAGGGAATGTGGGACACATCGAATGGGGGATAGAGTAGGAGGAGGAGGAGGGGAGGGGGGTTCCTAGGGGAGAACAACCAGGCCCAGTAGACAACAGCGCACAGACCGGAGTGTGAGAATGACATCAACACGCACACAGATACAACATACATGTATACAGAGGGACCTATAGGATCAGGAATCCTGTTCCTCCGTCAAGGTTGTAAATGTTGTGGAGGATAACATTCATATTCATGTCTTGTCATAAGTTGCAACTGTATCGTTATTTTTGTGCCTCGCGGTTATGATTTTTTTTTACGAGTGCAGGATTCACTAAAGCCACGTTCTCAGGAGTGCTGAGAAATTGAAGCAGTAGCAGTTTCTCCTCTGCATCCCACACCTTCCTCCAGCTATGCTCTTTTCACATCCATCAACCTCCAGAGTACGCGGACATTTGCAAATTATGTTGTATAAACATTTTTTATGGTGTTTTTTTTTTTCTTCTTTTCCCCCTCCAGAACATCCTGAGTATGTGGAATGCGTAATGTTTGTTGTCCATTTGAATGTGGAATGGGATCTGCTAAAGTATTGAGCTGTATAATATTAAGAAGTGTGACAGAAACTTTACTTCAAGATTAAGCATTTTGAATCTGACATTTTGGGTCAATAATTATTCTCTTTGGAAAGTATATCATTTAGTACAATGGTTGATTATTTTCATCAGTGTCAAATCTACACTTTTGATTAATAGATTTATTGTTTTGTCCGTAGTGTCAGAAAATAGTGAAATGTCTTTCAAATCTCCTTTTTTTTTAGAGCGGACGACAAATAAACAGATGTATTAAATTTAAAATGACTTAAAAAGAACAGAAAAGTAGGAAATCTTCAGATTTGTGGAGATGGAACTGGCGAAATTTAAGAATTTTGTCTTAAAATGACTGAAAGCTTACTGCAGCCTTTTACCCGTTCTATCAAGTCTTCTTAAGGGAAATTAACTCTAATGGAAACAACAATTCCAGAAAATTATTAAAGATGAACAGTTGTGCAGTTCACCTGTTATGGTCCATAACCTTTAAAGGCAAAATATTGTCCTCTCGCAACCTGTGCGGCAGAGATGGTCCATTACCCTGCAGGCTGGTTTCTCAGACATGATGAAGCTCATTTGTTTTCTTTTAAAGAGAAAATTTTATTTGTCGATTTTTTTTCTTTTCTGAGAAAAACAGACCTCGCTCAGGTCATCACTGGGGACTGAATATATTTGAATCTGTTTTTAATTAATCTGATTAAATCATTGCAGATGAAAGGCAAGATAATGATCTGCTCTTTTACGTATAGCAAACCTCTTTTTTTTTCTTCTTTTCCTACTACCCTTAATTTATCTCCTGAACCCTCTCTAAAAAAAAAAGCCATAATGTGATCCTGCCTGCACGTCCAGACCCCAAGGTTATAAACCACTGACTGCTAAATTAATCAGTGGTATATTGTTAATTCTGATGGCCTTATTCCTGCAGGATAAATTACAGATGAGATTACCCAAGTGGCTGCAGACCTCCAGGAGGTGTAGTTAGCTAAAGTCAGCAGCGCATGTCGGCGCAGGGGAAGCGTAACCCTGCTCAGATACGACTGTGTAGTTACCAGCCTGCCGTCCACAAAAACAACTACGCTAACCTCTGGAGTGCTGCGTTCACCCAAGCTTTAGAGAGCGAGACAAAGAAAGGGAAGAAAAAAACAAAACACTGGCGGTAAGCATAATCACCTGAGGCCCCCCTGACTCTGCTGCATGCATATCAGTAATGATACACATGAAATTCACCACAGAACAGACAACAGCAACTGCAAAGTTTGGGGGCATAGAAAAATCCAGCTCCTTCCTTTGATTCTGTTTGTTTTATTTCCCCCCCGTTTTTCATGTGCCGCGATGGTATATTTGTGTATATTTAAGATAAATACAGATTGAACTGATGGATATTGACAGATGCTGCAGCGAGGTAGTCTGAAAAGTTTAGCGGGATTCGTTAGGTGTCGGGAGACGTGAGGTTAAATTGAAAGCGAGGAACTCGGGGGAGGCTGACAGTTTATAAATATCACATTTCAGTTTTTTTTAAGAGGTTTATGTTGAAGTCTAAAAGCCTCAGAGTCATTAGTTGTTGTATGTATGTGGATGTTTGCTGCAGTACGCCAAAGAAGTAGAATTCAGTCAATCTGCAGAGTTATCTATTGAGTTATTTTATTTATTCAGAGTTTTCTGTGAGGCCACAGCAACAGTTAGCCGCGGTGCCGCGGTGATCTACAGCTGGCCCCATATGGGTTTGTAAAATATTTTTCAGCACACAATGGGCACAAATAATTACTGGCGCCATATTGCACGCAGCTCCCCTGCTCCTGCACAGATGAACAATTAATACAGCAGATTGAGGAGAAATGCCAATAAAGAGAACATGCCCCAGGGCAGAGTGCAAAAATAGGGGGAGGGATGAGAGGGGAGGGAGTGCTGGAACGTGGACGAGGCGAGTTTGGGGATGAGTTTGTGGCGGGGGTTTTTACAAGCAACATGACCTTAATTTGTGTCACAGCCAACGCTGTTTTTGTTCCGAATCCGATGCCTCAAAGGAATAGTTCAACATTTTGCGCGTTGGATGGGAGGATTGATATCACTCCTGTCCGTTCTGTAAATATGAAGCTACTTCCAAAATCTAATTAGCTTAGCTTTAATGCTGGAAACTGTTATCCAACGGTAGCAAAATCCAAATATCAACGCTCCTAAAGCTAGCTTATAACAGAAAGATGACCAGCATTTATTTTTGAATTAATTGTGTTATAAACCATCTGAATTTAAACCACATCCGTGTATATTAAGCGAAGATTCATGCGTCAGACATTTTCTTGTATGAACCAGGCTAGCAGTTTCCCCCTTCTCCAAGTCTTTAGCTAATCTTTTCTTCCTCTGTAATCACAATAACAGATATGAAAGTTTTTTCCGGCTTCTCATCTAACCACAGGAGGCGACGGCAGTAATGCACAGGTGCAGCTTTTGTTTCGGTGGCGCACTGTGGCGTTCGACTTGCGTGGCCGAGGGCGAGACTCGCAGTAGGGGGATGAAAACATACGATGTGATCCTGGGTGTGAGTTCAGGTGGCGGGGTTAACAAGGTGCCTGGTTCCCTCCGAGGTGACATGGGAAGGGAAGGTTATTTTGATGCCAAGTCCGCATTATTTGTTACAATGTAACCAGTGAGGCAGGTGGGTGGGGGTGGCGCCACTGGGGCGTTCGCAGGCTCACGGAGGAGTTAAAAACACGTACACACACACACACACAAAGATTTTTATCCTGAGATTCACACCCCTTGTGCATACTCACAAACACTGTTTCTCTTTCTCACGTGTGTGTGTGTGTGTGTTCAGAAACCATCGTTAACACACACACACTAAAGCCTACTCCACGGGGAGCGCAACAATCATCATTGCCCTGGTGGCAAACGTGGCTCTGACACACAAGTCACAGGAATAAGCAGGTCGGCTGGGAGCGAAACTGAGACGAGAGGGCAGGTGTGTGGATCGCAACTCGCCCGGCGTCACATCAATCACGTTTGCCTCTCCAGCACGGCCCCAGAATGCCATTCTCTTATTTTTCTTGTTGCACTTTAATCAAAGACACCAATCCGACTGGGTACATCTCCGCAAAGAATTCAGGCCGTATGAGTTGCTTTGAAAATTGTCTGGCTTTTAAAGGGTTTCTTATATTTTTTCATGATGAGGAACAGGCCCTTGCAAAAAAAAAACGAAGAGAGAAAATTAGTGTTTTGGAGAAAGAGAAGGGAGAAGAGGCTGGAAGCGTAAAAGATGTAATTTAAAAAGAGAGGGGTGGGGGTATAGGGGCAAGAAACGACTTTAGAAGTTTTTAATGAGCCCTGGCACTACTCCAGGGCACAGGGTGAAGGCGGCAGAGAGGGGAGGGAGGAAGGAAGGGAGCAAAAGAAGGGATGAAGAGGGAGGGAGGGAGGAGCGGCATGGAGGGAGCAACAGGGGTGCTGACTCCCAGCAGATGTCACACTGCCAGTGACACCCTGCTCCCCCCCAACACACACACACACACACCGCCTCTGTCCTGCGACACCCTTTCACCTTTCCCTCCGTCGCTCTCCGTCCTCCCCCCTCCCCGTGCTCTCACGTCAGCCTCTCGTGTGTGTGTGTGTGTGTGTGTGTGTGCGTGCGTGCATGTGTCTCTCTCCGTCTCTCCGGTGTTTATGCCGCGTTAGTGTTGCCGCTGTGCGCGTCAACTCCAAGTCTGCGTGCCGAGTTGGGAAAATCAAAGTCGATAATTAGCAGCGTTTTATTTGGGAGAAGTTGAGAGAAGAGAGGTTGTACTTTTCATGCGAGTGAGAGGTCGCTTTGCAACCCCCCCCCCCCCCCCCCCCTTGTTTCAACGTGACTGTTGAGAGGAATAGTTACATGAGATGAGGCTCCGTCATTGACACTATTGAGCCAAATCTATACACTGATGCAAATGTTGGCACCTTTTAATTGGAGAGAGATAAGAAAATAACTAAATGCAGAAATTCTGCCACCTCATATTTATAAATTACAGAGCTTCATTAGCATGTGATGCTGCTACTTCTCTTCACATCCTGCTGCAGGTAAAGGGGCACTCACCTCTTTTTTTTATAAAACATTTTATTCATAGATTTTAACAGTTTATCAAGTCCCATGTAGATTCAAAATTTTTAATCACGATATCCTTGATCACCGCTGCTTTTGTCTTGCCCCTAATGTGTCCCCCAACTTGATGGATGTGCAAAAGTAAATGGCTGGAATACCCCTTTAATGTCACTCAAATTAGGAACTTGTAAATGAATATGGAGGACTCATTTTGCCAACAAACACCATGGTTGTTCTCTCTCTTCAGCAAAAAGCAGGAAAAAAATATTGATGAATTGAAGGATATGATATTTCATTTTCTTTATTGGGTTAGTTTTTATTTTCTAAGAGATTCACAATTTTTTTCCAACGATTTCACCCCCACATTAGCTGATGCCATTATTTATAAAGCCCATAAAAAGTGGCAAAAATTTAATTTTCATCAACATTTAATCAGGAACATTGACCTTGTTTACTAGTTTTGCGTCCCAGGTTCAGACCTTGTAAGAAGCCTTGTTTTAAATCTGAATATTACTCCTCCACTCCCCCCCTCCCTCCCTCCCTCCCTCCTCTGTCTCCAGACTCCGTACCATGTGAACCTGTTGCTGGCGGGCTACGATGACACAGATGGCCCGGGTCTCTTCTACATGGACTACCTGTCCTCCCTGGCCAAGGCTCCCTTCGCTGCCCACGGCTACGGAGCCTTCCTCACTCTCTCTATTCTTGACCGCTACTACAAACCAGGTCGGTGCAGAGAAACACCCGCTGTTTTTTTCTTTTGTTTATTGTTCCTGTGCGTCTGACTGGACAAAGAAAAATGAAAAGTATAATTCATGTTACAGGTTACCGATTCGAATCCCGCTTTGATACAGACTCTGGGAAATTATTTTACCTTTTGGCATATGACTACAGCTGAAATATTAATTCCATAATGGTCTTTAGCACAAACTACACCCTTTGTCTTGGTAATGAAACTGTTATTTAAATCTGATTCATGTCTGTTATTCCCATTTCCGTAATCTCGTTTTCTTCTGTTCTTTTTCTTGCTTTAGATCTGACCCGAGAGGAGGCAGTGGATCTGCTGAAGAAGTGCATCGAGGAAGTGAGTTGAAGAATAAGCATCTTGATTGATTGTCCTGTACATTGCTCGGTCTTTGCGATTTGTGTTTGACTTCCTCGAATTACTGAGAATCCGCTCAATATTCCAGACGCGAGCGCCGCATGAGATCTAGTGAAGCGTTCTGTCCGGTTCTGTCCACACGAAAACTTTGACCTCAGTTCAGTCTTCACGCTTTTCACCAGACTGATTGGCAGCAGAATGTCACTGGACAAAAATAGTTCCAGTACCGTGCGAAGAAGCCATCGTTGTTTTATTTATCGAGTCAGTGATTCTTTTTATGGGAATGGAGACGGAAGGAGATTTGTGTATTTTAAACTGTGGAATTTAAATTTTTGGAAAAAACAGACTTATAGCATTAAAATGAGTCGGATTCAGTGTGGATTTATACATTTGATGAATTCAAATCAGTTTCTTCTGTTATTGACGTATATTAAAAACGCTTCTTTGTCCTTTCACTTTTTTTTTTATCTCAGATTTTTCCTTATTGTTTTGTTTTCAATTTGCACGACAATTTTCGTTCTGCTCCTTTATAATTATTATGTTTTTCTTCTTAATATTTCATATATAATTCATTGTCGTTTTCCCTCCTCCAGCTGAACAAGCGCTTCATCATGAACCTCCCCTCCTTCACCGTCCGTTTGATTGACAAGGAGGGCATCCATGACCTGGAGAAGCTCACCCACGGCGCCAAGTGACCGCTCACTGCTTAACTCCCAGCCCCGACGCCCTCGATCTTTCTTTTTTTTTTTTGTACTGCTGACCTCCTTGCTCTTTCTGTTCCAATAAAAAAAAGTGACACACACAGTTGAGATACAAGCTCTTTGTCCCTGTGGTGCTTTCTCGTCTTGCTCTCTAGTCTGCTCATCTGCACATAGAAAGAGAACAGCCTCCCGGCTGTGTACTTCTGCAGTGTACTTCTGCACTTGTTCTCCGTGAGGGTGCGTGCGGGTAATGTACACTTCCCCACACTTGTACACGTGGACTAAAACATTTCTGGAAATATGATGAGAATTGGGGGGGTGAAAGAATGTTTATCCGCTGTCCCAGAATGACCCAACTCGAAAGAAATGTCAGACAATTCATTAAATTTGTTTCAATGCCATGTATCACCTCGCTGTGATTTACAGTTCAAAGTAGAAGTTGTTTATTAATAGTGGCGTCTTCATGCTTTCAATCAAAGCAATGTCACAAATATGGTCCATGAAATTACTACGGTAACACCGTTTCAGTAAATGTCATAACTGAAGAGCTAACTGTACAGATGTTTGAATCGTTACACAGATTCTGAAAATTCTGTGATGAGTGTAATTGAAAGTTTAAAAAAGAGCCTGTACATGGACAGTGATTTAAGATTTTTTAATTCTCACCACTGCTATTTCCAAGGTGTACAATAAAAGTTTTATATGAAAATAGATTTATAAGGTAAACTTGTCCAAAATATGAGAAAACTTCCCTCTAGATCAAGAATTGATGCAAAAGCGCAATAGATGCAATAGAATTTTATGAACAGTTGTGTTGCATGTTGTAATTCTTAGATCAATGAGGCTCATACTTTTTGTATTTGTATAATTTATGAATTTTGATTTTATACATTTTCTGGAAAAGGTTTATTTATATATTTTCATGAACATTGTACAAATCATTCCCAATTTTACATTACTTGTTGGGCGATGAGAACCAATCGAAGTCTAGAACCAAAACGTAGTTTCCAAACTAAAGGCTCCGAAGAGATGTAATCGTATCAAAGTGATTGAATTTTAAACGTCCTTAACGCTGATATTTTTAATAAAAAATAATAATAATAACAACGAGCTTTCACATGAACAAAAAAAACAACCTTACTGATATACCAACAAGGAGCTGCTGTGATAATTTAAAAGGTTTATTTTCTTCATTTCTGTTTACAAGGAGTGTTACAGTAAATGAGCATACTTGTATACAGCTGTGTACGGGAAAACCAGGCCAAGCTGGTGAAATCACAGCTGAATAGGGGTGTGAGAGAGAGAGACAGACTGTGTGTGTGTGTGTGTGTGTGTGCGTGTGTGTGTGTGTGTGTGTGTGTGCGTGCGTACGCGTGCCTGCCTGTGTGTGTGTGTGTGTGTGTGTGTGTGTGGCTCTATCACCGTCTCCTCTCCGCACCACAGACAGGTGATTAATAAACATTAAACAATCCCTCCTCTCTCAAACACACCGGAATCTGACGGGAAGAGCAGCATATGTTTGCCTGCAGGCACAGGGAGAGATGGAGCGCAGCCCCGCTGAGTGTCAGATAGAGAGGGAGAGAATAGGGGAGAGGGTGGGGTGAGGAGGAGGAGGAGGGGGAGGAGGAGGAGGGGTGGTGGTGGTGGCGGCGGTGGTGGTGGTGGTTAGGTTACAGAGAGGGAGATGAAGGGATGGGGAGGAATTGACACAGGAGGGTAATGAGATGGGAGGAGAGAAGGGGGAGATAGGGCAGGTAAAAAAGTGGAGTGTGTGTGTGTGTGTGTGTGTGTGTGTGTGTGTGTGTGTGTGTGTGTGTGTGTGTGTGTGTGTGTGTGTGTGTGTGTGTGTGTGTGCAGTCCCTGGAAAGCCGTGATTGCGTTTGAGTACCTCATCCTGGTTAAGTAAAGTGAACGACCGCCATGAGGTCAGGGGTTTGAGAGAAATGTGAAGCAGATGCTTTGAGGGAGAACTGAGGTGTGTGTGGCTTGTTGGGCACTGGGGGGGGGGGTACAGTGTTCAGGGCTGCAGCTGTGATGTCGTCGTCTCCCTGGTCGAGCCCCTGCGTGCAGAGCGGGGCCCTGATTTTCTTGAGAGGCCCCTTGGGGTGGACACAGCAGATTTGTCCAAAGCACGCAACACAGTACAGTCGAGTGTGTGTGTGTGTGTGTGTGTGTGTGTGTGTGTGTGTGTGTGTGTGAGGAAGTAAAGCCAGCGTTCCGCGTCCTGTGTTGGCAAAGCGATGGATTCCTTCAGGCTCCAGGAGCCGATCCTGTGCCCAAAAGGGTTTCAACCGTAAGTTGATTAATTGATTGTTCGGTTGGCAGAAAATTAATCCGTTTTTAATAAAATACTTAATTAAGTAATTAGTAAGAAAAATAATACAAAGCAAGTGCTCTCATATTTATGTAGATTTGCTGCGGTTCTCGGTTCAATTTGATTGTAGAATCTTTCAAAAGACAATTTGGACAATTGGACAAAACGGGCCGTTTGAAGACGTCACCCTGGGCTCTTGGAAATTGTGATGGACTTTGTGATGGATATACATCAGGGTGTGGGCCAAGCTCCAAAAACACTGGATCCTACACTTCCCATAATTCCTTTAATTTAGGTCCACTCTGCCTGGTAAATGGGAATTTGTCACCAATTTTTGCAGGTAAAGTATCAGACAAAATCAGAAGTTTCGACCTGATGACCTCTAGGAAAAGTGACCAAAGTTATTGGGGTACAACATCGGGGGGAGGCATGAACGTCTCTGCTGAAATGTTTTGTCCCAATCTCATCGAGAAGATTCTGATTCAACTGCTGATTAATCAAGAAGACGCGTCAGTATAGGATTCATCCTCTGGGGACCATCAATGTCTGCGCAAGACTTCATGACAATGAGACAATCTGGATCAGAGTGGTGGATTAAACAACACTGGTTTTTATCTGTTCTTCCTGTTTAATATCATTGTGTCTTATTAATGTTTTGGTTTTTTAGTAATGGACACAAAAAATGTGAGGATGTCACTTTGGATTCTGGGACATTTTTCGAAACTAATTTTATGAAACTAAGCAATTCATCCCTGAATTAAACACTTTGTAATTTTAATCGGCAATGGAAATTTTTGTTGCAGCTCTGCCTGCAGGAATAAAAAAAATAAAAATAATACATGGGCACTTGCAGTTGAAGGTGCCATTACTTCTACATCGTCCTGACACGTAAAAAGTCACTCGCAACGCTCAACCGATCACTTCTTAATTCTTTAATAATATATTACATTTATGCCGTAATACAATAATAATAACAACAGTAATAACATTAATAATAAACAGACACAGAAAGTACAAAATGATTTGTGTTTTTTTTTCTTTTTTAGTTACCAACACGCAGTACTTCAAAAAATAAAAGAAAACAAATCTCCTTTAGCTGCCTTCAACTCCCGTTTACCGCCCGCTGCCAGAGAACCCAGAGAACTCAATTTCCCATGACCACCCACTGAGGATAACTACACACGGAAGCTATGCTTTGTCCAAACAGGTGGAGTTAAAAGTCTCCCAAAGTTCCAGAGGAGCAAAAAGAGCAGGTTATTCTCCAGGATATGGCTTACGATGCTTCCCAAGATGAGTTCAGTCCAAAAGAAAATAAAATAAAAATATGTGTGTGTGTGTGTGTGTGTGTGTGTGTGTGTGGGAGACTGATAAAGGCAGGGGCTCCTAAAACACAGATAAAGGTATTTAAGGTGACGTAAGTAAATCAAAGAGGGTCAAAACAAATTGAAAGCGTCCCGCCGTGTGTGCGAACTCATCCTGGAGAGATGTTTTTTGCCGACGCCATCGTGACACAAACCAACTACTGAGAAGAGAGGTCCATGCGTCAGCTTGAGTGAGGTGGTTGTGGACACATATTACAGTACAGATATCATCATCATCATCATCATCATCAGCATCAGCATCAGCATCAGCATCAGCATCAGCCCCGCCTCCTTGATGAGAGGGACCGCGGGGCGGGGGCTTCTGGGAGGTAAAAGTCTCAGTTTTTTTTTTTTATCCTGAGGGCAGATGTAAAGACGCAGAGGGGCACGAGTCAGTCTTTTCCCCTCTCTTCTCTTCCTTTCTGCCTCTCGTCTATCCGCCCATCCATCCATCCATCCATTTAACCACACATCTGTCCCCCCCCCCCCTCTATTTGCGGTGCTTCATCTCCTTGTCGTGGTGGCTCTTCCCTCCACCCTCTCCCTTGTCCAGCATTTTGATCGCCTCCATCAGGTAGCTCTGGAAGGCGGACAGCGCCGCGCAGATGGCGGGCGCTCCGAAGCCGTGCGTGAGCAGGCTGAAGTGGGTGAGGCTGCCCTGGACGCCGGGCTCCAGACACGGGTTGGGTCGGCTGCCACCCAGCGGGGAGCGGTCCTGGGACATGAGATCCACAAACTCCTTGCAGACTTCCCTGAGAAGAAACAGGGAGATTTGTTTCGCAAATTATTTTGGGGAACGGGGAGATTCATTCCAACAGGTTGCTCGTGGTTCACGGTCGTGTTTGTACAACACCTGGCTGAACCCTTTCCAGATCAACCTACACCAGAGACACAGCTTTATTTTGAAGAAACTAAGCTTACTTATAATTGAGACAGGGTTTAAAGAGTAAACTTGTTTTCCATTCAGTAATTTTGTAAGTAATTCAGTAAGCGTGACTACAGGAAAAAATTAAACAGAAACATTATGAATTTCAAAACTCATGTTTTTGGATTGGTACTTTTGATATAAGGCCAAAATACCTTTTTCTTTAAACCCTTTTTTTTTGTTGAATGACAGGTGATAGTTTGATTTGGATCAAGCGCTGATCCGTCGCACACCTAATGTATTTAGTATGATTTGGCTTTATAGAGAAAAAGCTCTAATTGGGTTGAATACATTTTTTCAAGCATAGATGTCAAAGATTTAATGCATCCAACTCGTCAAATGTGAGCACTGCTGCATTCTCATGTGGCAAACGTAATCTGAAGCTGTCACATTGGGCTTCTCCGTCGATCCGACGATTCAAAGGTTAAACATTCATTTAGAAAAAGAAAAAAGACAAAAAGGGAGGGCCTGAAATGTGCAGAGGTGCGGGATGAGACACTCACTTGGTGGCGAGTAGCATGCTGCGCCGCGTGGGGAGCTGCTCGGGCTCGCTCTGCCTGCACAGATACTCGGCTGTGGCTCTGGCTGGAAACTCCGTCTCACACACGTAGCCAAAGTCCCGCGCCAGATGGATGGCCTCACCTGGAGGAGGAGGAGGACGAGGAGGACGAGGACGAGGGAGGGGAGGAGGAGGGAGAGAGTGAGTGAAACTGTGTGTCAAGGAGAAGAACCCCAACTGGTACAGTACGAAAAAGGAAAGCGCCCCTGCATTAGTCAGGCGAAAGAACAAGAGTTCTTGTGTGTTTTTAAGAGTCAGGGGCCAAATTGGTCAAGTTAAGCGTTCACATTAAATAGTTAGCCATTCATGTGCATTTTCTATGACACATGAGCGACCGGTGTAGTCCCCCCCCCGCGTGTGGTCAGGTCAGATCAGGTCAAGAGACAAACGCCGCAGCCATTTTCTTCTCACTTTCACATCTCAAACAGCTCACTGCTCTTTGGCTCCGCGCGGCAGCCGCAGCTTCGGCTCTTCCGAGTGACGCCGTCCCCGCTGTGACTGTTTATTCATGTCTGCTCATGCGAGGATATTTTCTATGTGAATATGTGTCTCTATCTGTCAGGATATATGCAGGTCACTGTATACATGCGTGTGTGCGTGCGTGTGTGTGTGTGTGCGTGTGTGTGTGCGTGCGTGCGTTTGCCTACCCTCCACTAGAGATGTTAGCAGAGTGACGTTGGCTGCCTTGCGTCGCCCGGCGGGCAGGTTGAGGCCAATCTTCTCCAGACGCTCTCTCAGACAGCGGCCACCATTCTTTGACTTTGCCCTGAGGGGGGGGGGCAGGGAGACAGAGAGAGCAGTTTTTAGGAGATGGTCCGTGTGCGTGTGTGCGTGTGTGCGTGCGTGTGTGTGTGTGTGTGTGTGTGTATCTCTGGATTATGTCTGCGGTGAAGAATGTGCGCATGAATGTGTGTGTGTGTGTGTGTGTGTAACTTCTCCCTATGATCCCTGTCAGAGCTGCTAGTGTCTGGTATTTATTTCAGTTTTTTTTTTTATTTTAACTGTCATCCTTTTTAACTTTCATCTCCTTCGCCTCATGCATGTGCTTATTCTCATACACTTAAATGTAAAGAAAATTCGAATGGGTTTATTTTTTAGGGAACATTCTTGACATTAGTGGGGCATGTAGGCAGAGCAGTAGTAGAAGAAATATTCAGTCTTTACTCATGTGTCAAAAGTGTTTTTTATATTAATATAATGCTTCTTTTTTTTTTAGGAGTTGTTGTATTGCTGTGTAACAAGCATGCCACGGTAGCAGCTGGTCGAGATGGAGCTAAAATAAATTATTGTGTGTTTTTTCTGTTATATTTAACAGTGCATCAAATCTATAAATGATATAATCTTCACGTTCAAAGTAACCAGTAACTAACAATAGCTGTCAAATATATATGGGGTGGAGTAAAATTTGCTATAAAGTATAAAACAGAAATACTCAAGTTACATACAAGTTCCTTATGAGAGGCGGGTGATGTACAGGAATGGAGGGGGCTCCTTGTTTATAAGATTTACAACCTAAATATCTTTTTAAATGATCTCCAGCCTGAAACCATAATCATAAAGTGGTTCTCTCGCCCTGAGGCCGCGCTCCATTAAGCCACATTCCCTCTCTTGTGATTTAGTCCCATGATGCACATCGGGTCCTTCGGCCCCTCAGTTCAGTTGAAGGGCTCTTATTCTGAAAAGCTTCAGCGCCATTTCTCTTCAAGGTTTTTGTATAAACTAAATACAAACTATGCTCACGAATCCAATATAAGGAATTGACCTGTGTCCTGTGATTCAACGTGCAATGTGTGGTGTTTTCAGACACCAGATGATCATTGTCATATCCTTACTGTTACATTTATGGAATTACATTCAAAAACGGAACAAAAATGCGATAAAGATGATCTGGTGTCACCGCAAAGTGTTGCACTGTCGCTCAGAGTCAACACTACATCTCCCATGAATCCAAAGTTTGTCTATGTTGCTACAGTTTCCCAGAATTATTCCACAACAGCATCCAGTCATTGTTCCAAAACTGAGGAGAGTTTATACAGTAGATGAGCTCGCCAGGCGATTCGGTGACATTGGAAAAATGTCAATAATCTAGAGGCTGAGGATCCTTTCTCAAACTGCAGTATGTTTTTATGGTGTCCCGGCATTATTCATTATTTGGGCCTCTGGTGATGAAGAGAAAAAAAATGATGAAGTGATGTTTTTTCCTCTCCTGTGTGCGATGGGGTTCTTCGTTTATTTTTGCCGAGCTATGCCGAAGGGTGACTAACGGATAAAAGCAGTTTGATCCTGAACATCAAGGCCCTTTGTGTAGTGTTGGTGCTGTGACGTGGTTAAACGTTATATTAGACGTTTTTGAACTTGAATTTTCAACATATATCTTCAGACTTTAAATTAAAAAAAAACTATCTGCAAGACTTCATCACTCCCCCTCACCTGCGGAGGACCCCGCCCAGCAGCGAGGCGTTGAGGCACTCGGGCGGGGAGAGGCGTCGCTGCACCTCCCCGACCGTCACCTTGTACTTGGAGGTGGAGCTGAGCAGCGAGAGGCGACCGGGCACCGAACAGAACACCTCGGCCGGGTTGGACACGGCCCCCATGCCGAGGCCCTCCTTGCCGAGGGACAGGGCCGACAGGGACGAGCCGTTCAGCTTGGACGGGATGGGGACTGTGGGAAGAGAGGAAAAGTTTGAGCTTGTACACCGGCAGCAAGCACAGGAGAAAGAAGGTAACGGAGCTCATCGATCCTAAACATATGTCTTGTGCGATGACAACAGTGCTGTGTGAATGACTGCGTGACAGCGTGCTCCTCCTCCTCCTCCTCCTCCTCCTCCTGATGAATCTATTCAGTGTCATGTTCTCCCCCGTGTCGACAGCTCTAAATCTGGAGAGCTGCTTGTTGATTCTGTTGCCTATAAACTGCAGCCTGTTACATTTTAAGTTGCGCATTCTCAAGTAGCTTCGATTCGCACCTCCACGAGTGCAATTTGCACTCACTTTTCTGCCCAGTGGTAAACTTTCAAGACTGACGCGTTTATCTGCCTGCATTGGTTTAATCACACACACACACACACACACACACGCACGCACGCACGCACACACACGCACACACAGAATCATCTGAAGCCTGTTTTGACAAATCTAGGAGTTAAGATTTTGGAGAAACATGGTCCG